>NC_050591.1:33205718-33505718 GCF_013368585.1 Megalops cyprinoides | reverse complement strand
TCAGCCAAACATTTAAACTGCTAGCTAGATATCCAGCTACCTCCATGGACTAAACACCGCAAAACTAAGTCAACCACCTAGCTAAGTAGCGACCCAGCTACGTAGCCAACTACCTTACAAATGGGTTTTGCTATTTTATTACCTAGCTAGCTATCTTAATGATCCACAGATCACGTACTTGTTTGGCTAACCGGATATCAAAATCATGAGCCAAACATTTAAACTGATAGCCAACATTTAAATTGCTAGATAGCAAGCCACCTTCATGGACTAAACACAGCAAACTACTAAGTTAGCCACCTAGCTAAGTAGCTACAAAGCTACGTAGCGAGCTAGCTTACAAATATGTTTTTGCTGTTGTGTAACCTAGCTAAGTTAGCTACTTTACTGTAAGCAGAAGACAATTTCGGTGATATGTACTGATATCTTGACTGAAATATTCAACAGGCCACATCCCTGATCTTTTCGTGAGCCTTGCTAGCTAGTGTTAGCCAGCGTTAGCTAGTTTAAAAATGGCTTCTTTAGTTTTTTAGCTAACGGCTAAAATCTCTTACCAGGCAGAAGAGGTTGGAGTGGCAGTCCTCCAGGCTGGCCCCGTTTGGTACAAAGCAAGAACTCATCCTTTCACAGTACGATCCAACAATCCATCATTTCAGTTCCCGAGAAAGCAAGAATAATTATGAACTGTGTTATTCCTATAATTAATGGACATAAGCCACGACGAAAATGTCTGTACAATCCAATCGGGCTGGGAGAATGTAGCAGGCTGACTAGCAAGCTAGCTATCAGGCTAACCAAATTCAACACCCCCCTCGTTTTTCTCGCTCTATCCAGCGAAAAATATCAACTGTTAGTCGGCGAAAAGCACCGCAACCTCCGCATTGTTAATGTTAAAATACATCGATAAGTTAAAATGTAAAAAGAAGCCAAAACGCTCTTAAAACAAAAAAGGAAAGCCAGAGAAACAACTATCCCCCTCCCCCTTTGCTTTAAAACATTCTCTGTTAAAATGTGTAGCTAAACCCTACGCCTCCATCGTCACCGGATCAGAATAAAAACGTTAAAAGCATGTTTTAAAAAATCGATCTAAAACGACAGCAAGGCTATATTTCTTGGGTCATTTTAACCAATATTTTTTCAGACACTGTTCCTGCTGGTTTCCAATTGAATTCATGGATTCCTTTCTTTAATGGCGGCCGCAGGGACAACTCCGTCTCCCGGACCCTATTGGTTCATCCGCGGTCATGAGGGGCGTAATAACGCTGTAGCTGATGGCTGCAGCCGCCGGAGCCAAGCGGCGCTGCTGAGCATCCCAGACCCGCAGCTGAAACTTACCGGCTTTAGCTAAACTGTGCTCCACCTAGCGCATCACTTACCAAATGTAAATGTTTATGCAACAACATAAAACGCCATACACCGTAACAGCATGGTATTGCTATCCTTGAAAAATCACAACTGCAAAGATGCGAGAGAATAATCAAAAGAGCAACAAAAACAAACAAAAAAAACACGTAATTTGCACTGAAGTTATTAATCATGTTACAGTGTAAGATGCGGGCAACAAATAACACAGCGTTATTTTTAAGTGACAGCCATTTTGCACCAGAAACGCTCAACGCTCATCAGTTTAGATGGAACATTTCCGATTTTGAAGTCAGTGGTGGATCGTTAGATGTCTGTTGTGACAGCCAGATTATGAATTTGTCCGGGATACTAGAAAACAACTCAGCTTCTTGTGATAGATGCCACAGGATCTTACTTGAACACTGTGAGTCTTAACCCGTTAAGCCTGACATGAGAGACGGCAGGACTATTTCCTACAAAGCAGTGTTCTCACCACGGCGCAGGGCATGGGATTTCTTTTCGGCCCAGTGGGAAGAACTCCTCCTACTGGCTGACCACCACAACCACCACCATTTCACCATTTTATTAATGTGTTCCTATCTATAGTACATATACATATAAACATATATAAATGTAAAACTGTCTCATTCCATAATTGCAATGTTTTGGAAGTGTTTTGAAATCCCGTTTTCCTTCAGAGAATCTGCCAGTTGTATTTTGTTTGAAACATTTATATATTATAAGTTAATTTATAAGTTAATAAGTTTTTAAGTTAATTTATAAGTTATAAGTTAATTTCGCACTTCATATATGTGTAAGACTACTGTCACAATTACTACCACTATTAGTCCTTATAACGATAATAATGAAAATAATCCAAACACCTCTCTTTTCCCCAACACCATTTCCTGAACATGAATGATCGATTCAGATCCCCCTTGGTTTACTGCTCTGATCTCTATTGCTTATTCTAGGGCAGTGAGCATACCATCTGCCCTGCATCACACTTTTATTCTCCATTAAAAATATATTTTCTGTAGTTTTCCCTCCTTCTCCATGGATATTAAAATTATATTTATATTGAATTAAAAATACATTTCAGACTACATTAAATTCCCCTGAAATATGAAGACGGATATCTCCACGTGTCATCTAAGATGATTATGAAAACAGTAATAATCAAAATACATCTAATGCACACTGTATATTAAGCTTAATCATAATGATCATGTAGAAACTGTCTGACCTACAATGTCTGACTCATAAACACCTGTGTCTTGTTTTTAGATATAGAGAGAGACACTTTTATTAAATGTAATTGAATGTTACAGCCCAGATATTCAAATGGTGCCAAGACTTATTCAAAAGAATATATCCAATAAACCACACATCAAAACAACATTATAGATGGTAGATACCTCCTACAGACAAAGCTAGGGATTTAGAAAGAATAATAAGAAGAATACCTTAATCCCATGCAGGAAGGATACATTGGAAATGTAATTTTTTAAAACAGGGATTCAAAGATACAGGAACAGTATGATTACAGTGAAAATCAAATGTTGTTATTTACCTTGTAATATGAGATAAGCTGTGTATGCTAAATATTGAACAATGGATTGATCAGTTCAGCATTTGCAATTGAAAATGAGTCAATGAAATTAATTACTTAAGTTTTTCTCTGAACAGTTTAGCAAAATAGCTGCCTGGAAATGCCTCGCAGCCGCTGCCCATTTGCCAAACGATTTCCTGTTAATTGCATAAATGCAGCAACTGCAACCTCTCGCCAGCACACACCCGCCCGCCGAGCGCGTAACCTTCAGCAGGAGGGGCCCCGAGCGCGTGTTCCTGTTCAGGAGGTATTGCATGACCACTTCAAAAGCTTTCTGTGACTCAATAAAAATTGACCACGGTGCACAGCGTAAGTGTGAGGGCCGCGTAAGACGAGACCGCACTGTAAAAAGTACAGCCCGGGAGCAAGTCTGGGAATGCACCGATGAGGTCAGCAGTTCAAAGACAAGCTCCTGTTTACAAACGGCCAGCGGGATTACCCCCATCATGCTTTTCAGCAGAGCATCGGCAAAGCACCTTTAGCGTTTGATCCCGGATCTGAAGCAAAATTTTATTCCAAACATTTGGGGAGGAAGGTAGGATGGGAAAGTGGGTCTGGGACCTGTTGTCAACGGCAGGAAGTGCCTGAAGTTTTTTCTGCAGTTATCCAATAGGTTAATAAATACTGTGGTTTGTCAACAAGGTCACCATGTCTACAAGACAAAAACAGGCATGGCTGCCTTTGCCTGTGGTCCCCGGGCACCAGATGCATCCAACAATGGGCCATGGGGGCGTTACTGGTGCCAAATACAACAAACAATCATCCCTTCTGTCTGCACAGGCAATTACGATCGCAATTGGCCCGGACACAATCGCAAAATAAAGATAATAGGTCGGAACCATGTTCACATAAGAACACTGAGTAGAATCGAGCTGGTGAGAGGGTACTCGGATGAAAAAAAGAAAGAATGAAATTACAAAGAAAAAAAAATCTCTCCCTGGTTTCACATTGTAATTTGGTATTGGACAGCTGCCCACTGAAACGATAATCCACTAAAATAATACTTACAATACCCGTTGGCGCGCAATGCCACGGAAGTGGCAGGGCTTTTAGACTTTGGTTGTGTGCCTTCTTTTCATCTCAGCCCAGCAGAGGCGTTTGCAGTGAAGATATAACACTAAATTAAAAGCCAGATGCTGCGTCTCCATTCTTAAATGTTCTGCCCTTTATTCATCAGTTTAGCAGCTATAGACTTGATGTGGCAAAGGGTAGGGATCCAGTACTAAGCCTAACGATTACTTTGACAGTGAATGATTGCTGACCTGTTTGCTCCCCCCGTGGCGTTTCCTTCTTAAGCTGTGACTTGGGTACAGAGCTGGTCAGATGTGTCCGTTGCCCCCGTGTGAAACACTTGCGGGACTTTGAGCCGAGGGACCTTTTCTGAGATTCAGCCCGAGAACCAGTGACCGGAAATAATACCCGTCAACAGTTTGATTGTGTCACAGGAGAGATGACAGCACAAACGCTGCTGATTCACCCTGCACTTCTCCTTCTGCGGGAGCCTCCATATGAATCATCGTGCTGGTCTTTTTGTGGGTGTGTAAGTTTCAGTGCTTCATTAGCATAATTCCGACTTTTAAACTGACTTCTTTTTAACTTCAGAACTCAGCATAGGAGTCACAGTGTTTAAAATCGAGTAACAGCAAATCTGTGTATGGGTGAACAAGGTCAAAAACAGCACAGCATTGTGCAATAAAATTCAGGTAATAAAAACAGCCTTGGGCATCCTTTTGCTGCTGACTAGACGGGAGTTAGTCTACAAGCTGGGAAAGGCTGAGGAGACAAAGTTGCGTATCCCTGCTGGTAATGAGCTGGCACACATTCCCTGCTGCAGTTCTCTAATAACGAGCAGTTGTGAATTGATAGAGAAAACGTGTTTTAGCATGTTTCTTTTGTGAAGCAAACCCTCCAGCAAGGAGAAGCAGCATGAGATTCATAAATGCAGCGAGCTTTGCTGGAGTGCATGTAAACTGCAGGTTAATGAGATTGATCCCCTAGCGCAGGATCAGAGAAAACCAGTCAAAGGTAACCCTAAGGTTAAGGAATGGCTGGTGTCTCTGATCTGTGGTCACCTAAGAGGTAAGAAATAATGCATGGTGAATGTGGCAAATGTCAGTCAAATGCGCAAATGATGATAAAATATACCTAGTAATCTTGACATTGTAATCTTGACATTGTATACGTGCATGTATGAAGACAACGGTAATGCTTAATTTTGGTGTGGTCAGATATAGCCAAAGACCTGGAGGCATGACCAGAAGTTTGTTCACACTTATAACCCATGTCTGATGAACATGCCAAATGTGAAATGAAAAAGAAAATACTGCCAAAATGCGCTGACATGTGTGGAAAACACCTTTGGTGGCCATGTTGACTGTAGGTGTGGATGAAGGGCAAGGTTAATTACTTTATGCACAGCTATGAACTATGGATACTAAATGGGCCAAATTTTAGGGAAATTTTATAATGTTTTTGAACAATATGAAGATTGGGACAAAAGAATCAATACAAAAGAAAAAAAAGAGGAAGAGCAGGCGTTCTAGCTTTAAAGCCAGTCATTATCTTCAGACAGGTGAGCACATGCACAAACATAAACCTATTACCGGGCCCTGATCTGTGAGAATTACAAGTGTTTTCACATGGAGGGACAAAATGGCTAATCTAAATCATTGAAAAGTTGCTAAACCTGTGGCCTACATTTACTGCTGCAAAACCACACACACCAGACCAGGGTGACGGCCCCAGTCACTACGGGAGAACTGTGAAACTGCGCAAAGCAACAGCGCATCTGAAACACCTGTTGCATACTCCCACGCCCAGGTGCTGCAGACAATACAGCAAATGGCAGCAATTAAAAAATAACCAGGTCTGAACTCACTACACTCTCCCCAGCCCCTTATAAATTCAATGAAAAAAAAACAAAGCCAAATCACGATAAGGGAGAAAAACCTGCTTTCGTTCATGCCGAAGAAGCAGACGCCTAAGCCACTCAGGGAAATGTCCTGTGTTTGGAGATCTTATCACAACTTCTGTGTGGAATATTTGTCTGTCCGCATTTTTTGCACGTGAATGTGGATCAGACTGCAGATTAAACACAGTAGAAAAAAAGCTGCACAGCAAACGGGCCACCATGTACCAGGCCTTCACCTTGGCATTATTGATGGTGCCCAAGCGAACTGCTTATGAGGTGCTGGGAAGGTGACATTCATTAATTTTATGCATTAGGGGGGAAATTGAAATGTGCAGCAGACTTCCTAATTGTCCCACCTCATCTCTGAGATGTTTCACGTTATATAATGACATGAATGGCCCACCTCTGTCCATTCGTTTTCATTATCCAGTCTAGACTGCCAAGGATAAGTAATGCTATGTTCAATATTTCACATAAAGCTTTTAAAAATAGATATCCTCAATGTTCTTGTGAGCCAGGTGATTCGAACAAGTGTGTTATTGTCTACTTGGAAGAACACTCTGCCCTGAAATCAGAACTAAAAAAACATTACAAAGAAACATCACACCAGGAATGTACACACTGAAACCAATTAATGTGGTTATTGATACTCAAAATATGTACTGAAGAGGTATGGCTATTGCCAGAGATTGTCTTAAAAGTTGATTTGTTTTTGTAATTCAAGGGGACTATTGCAGACTTTCTCATGAATAAAAATCCTCTATCCTCTAAACCATTGGATAAAACATTGGTTTCTAAAGTTTTAAATGCTGACATTCATTCCATTTCTTGCACAGGACTTACCACTACAACCACACATGTGGTTGTGCTTTACGACCTTCCAGTGGCCGCTGTGCTTTCCACAAGATGAGCAGCCACATAGCAGGTCCAGCTGTGCTTCCTTTGAGGTTTAGGGTTGTTGTAAGAGTGTGGAGGTGCACTGGCTCTCCCCTACTGACTCATGACACCTGCGGAGCAGAGGCTCTTACATAACACTGTCGAAATCCTCCTTTCATGTCAACTCGATGGGGTGGAAGAGTAATGTGTTCCATTGGAGGCTATAATAAGAATGTCCAGTATTCCATAATAAAAAAACTCTAGCCATGTAGCCCTCTTTTGTGGCTTTAAGACTAGCAGTAAACACTCCCATTTCGCCACAGAGAACAGGAATGTCTATCAGGACAAGCATCAGTACAATCTTTGCATGAGAAGCTTTAACAACATCCACTACTTTGCATGACTGGATGGTACAGAATTCCCCAGCACATCTGACGTTAATTAATAAATCACTTTTTCTGAGGTGTTTTAAACCATTCACAGAGGAAAGTAAACCCGTGCAAAGTGATCCCTCAGACTGGATGAAATGCAGAATGATAACCAATGAACACCTTATATTAATCAGGTTGAGTGAAGGCAAGGGTAAAGTGTGATCCAGTTCAACATATAGCTCTCTGCTCCACATTTGCAGCATTCTCTGTGAAAAATAGCATGGGCCATGATTAGCCAACAATTTGCCATAGTAAAAAAGGCATCCAAAGCAAGCCACTCTCACACTCACACAGTTTATGGGGTCTGCGTGTCAGGCAGTCACAGTGGAGAGCCTGTATTCAGGAACCTGTTTTTGAGGCAAACACTTGTTTATGTGGCCAGAGCCTCCTGAGCTGGCCAGTGCGTTCAGCAATCAATCTGCCCGCAGAACGCAGGATCGCTGCTCGGCAGTGAAACGAATATGGAAGCGTTCCTTGAGATAACACCTGTTCCGCCACTCTGCGGTATAAATTCTGAGAGAGAGACAGATGCATGCTTGTCTGTGTGAGAGAGACAGCCTCGGGCCATGGAGAACAGGGCGGGGTGAACGGGAAGAGGCCCCAGGACCATGCTAAGATAATAGTGTTGCAAATTTCTCAAATGAAACCCAACAGTGCAGTGCAGACACAGGTAGTGGGACCCTTTGGAAGGATGTAGAGTGGCTTTCTGGGAAAAAAGGCATGTTAAACATATTTAGTATTTATGAGTCAATTATGCTGTTAGTTCAAGTTCAGGCTATGTCATCAGCTGACTATTACCAGTCAAATGGATGTTGAATATTAACAAGTATAAGCATTGCATTCTGGGGGGCCAGGATGTGCACAACTAATGATGGAAGATGGAAAAATATTCCCATCTGATTTTCAGATACCTTCGGTGTGTTATTTGACCAAAACGTTTCTTTAACCAAACAATACAATTATTTGTCAGATACAGCTCTAGTATCCTCCTTTCCACAGATAAAAATCATTTTGAGTGACAAGGAGATTAAATGTCTTCAATGACAATAATACTATAGGAAAGTAGCAATAATTTCTGTTGATTTCACAAGAGAAACATTGTTGGTGACCTTCAAACAATGTATTTGGCTTTGGTAAGGTACCTTTTTATTAATTAATCAAATACTCTGACACAATTGTAGAGATAAGGTCTACAAAGATTTACCCTTGGATATTACATCCTATAATGTGACAGAAAAAAATGGGATAGGTTGGCATCGGTGGAGGGTATTTTTATGGGGTTTCCAGCTAAAAATACAGCGGTGGTGCCTAGTGCAGTTACTGTTTGAGTCTAGTGCTTGCTTCTGATGTGTATTTCCCATGTAATTAAGCTCTGCTTTCTGACTACATAAATAGAACAAAGTAAAATAAATCTCCACAACTGAAGCAATTTAAAACTGGTGGTGTCAGTTGTTATGAGTTGTTAAAGCAGAGTGGCTTTTTCTACTTACATTCAGAAGTGAAAAACTGGTTCAAAAACATAACGCAACTGGTTACAGACACAACAAATACCAAGTCGACAATGGTCCCTATTATTCTTGATCTTCCATAATACCCTAGACAACAAAGGCAGAGTATCTTGTCATTCAGTATCCACTAAGCTGTACGTGGATTAGTTAGCATTCCTGTTCTGTGACGTTCTCTGAAATGTAAGGCCCATGTCAATGATCCATATTGTTGTTAAAAGGCTAGAAATGGAAACAGCACCACATGGTCATCTTGTTCTGGACACTGATAATAATTATGGCCCTCACCATCACAGAGATTCATTTAAGTCATTAAAATAAATATATGATGGCTATGTAATTGAACTGTTGGCAGAGAAATTACCGCATATGTGGCCTTTGCTGTGATCACCATAGCTCAGACATGCCAGATGTTTCCTGCCATTCAACACCTCATAAAATGGTGAAATATGAATTATAAAATATAGAGTACATGAATGTCAAAATATGGGTCTTCCGTATTACAAATTAGGCCCGTCAATCAATATCATTTAAAAATACATTACAAATACATTTCTTGACACGTGGTTCTATTTTTTTTATGTAGTCCTGTCGAACATTAACTTGCATTAGGTCATCAATATATCACCTAATATCCTGCCCTGTAATGTCACATATGATTGCAGGAACAACTTGCAATGTTGTGTATGTCTTGTTAAATTACTCCTTTTATACCTTATCAGACCTGTTCATTTCCCCCCTTTTGTTGAAAGCAGATTGTCTTTACAGTTTACTGTTTTCACACTTGTTGAAGGTGTGGGCTTTCATACTCCCCATCAGTCCAAACGGTTCTTATGTATGCAAGGTAAAGAATCCACAGTTATTGTTTATATTCCACATCTGAGAATGGTGTGGGACTGAAAGTGAAGAGAGAGGTGAATCCAATGAAACGTACTCAGCCAGGTATCTAAACACTTTCAAATCTGCAGTCTCACCAGTTTTAAATGTACCCATAAATATTGCATTAACTTGCAGTGTTGTGCAAACTGTGCTCCTTTGAGTGAAAATACTGTTTCCATCCTCAGCCCATCTAATCAGATAGCCAGGTTGTTTTGCAATGTATTTATAAATCTTATTTTTATTGTACAATTGATAACGTTAACTTTTAAAACCCAGGCAGTGATTATAATCTAAAATAACACATAGCTGTGTAACTAACAAGAGCATTAGCATTTTAAGTCAACCCAAAACCCGGCTCCCTGTTAGACTCTAAGCCCTGGGGCAGACAGCCACTGGATAGCCAGGACATCTGTTTCCATGTTGTTTAACTTTGTAGCTGTGCAAAGGATGACTCAGACCTTTATACATTTATAAAAATACAAATGATGTGATGTCTGTAGCTGTATCACTAACTTGCTAATATTTTTCACATTGCTTATGTGCAAACACTTTACATCAGTGATGCAATTGTTTTCTTAAGGAAGTTGCATGAAAATAATTATTTACAGTATAACAGTGTAAACAAGCTTGTGATGAGAGATTTGCAAAAATGGACTGAGATTAGTTTTATTGATAAATGACAAACAATCAGGTATGGATTCATAGAAGATTCTCTTTTTAGTTCCAGTTATCTTTGCATTCATACATCTTGCATTCTCATTGGTAGTCCAGCATATAGGTGATGTTTACCATGCAATTTGTTGACTAACAAGTCACATGTTGACTAATGTGAGGTCTATAAATATGCAGCTTCTAAAAACAGCATTTAGCAAAAGCCTTAACTACCGCATTTCATGATATCATTCAGTGGCGCTTATGACTCACCATGTAGTGAGATAGCAAACCCCCTCAGAGCAACACATGCCCACAACAGCTGCTACAGTACTCAACCTGCCCTCGGGTCTTAATGCAACAAATCAGCCGAAATCACATCAGGAAAATAAGCAAACCTGACTGATCTAGCTTGACTCTGTCACTGAACCTATCAGTCTGCAGCACGGGGTCTGTTCAACGGCTTTTGGAAGAGGCAAACAAGAGCTTAATTCCCTGAGTGGTAATAATGGAAGCGTGCGTGTTTTAACGGTCGGTCACAGCCGGTCGTTGGTCTCAGAGAGGTCCGTAGCCTGCGTTCATCAGTGCAGTTTCCTGCAGAGACAGGACAAACAGTGTCAGTGCAGTAAAAAGAGTTAACCCTGGAGAGTCTAGACTGTGAAATAAGACACCCTTGAGCACGCACTCTGCCATCTGTGAGCCTGTATTTTACGTAACGTACGAATAAATACATTTGAGCTGTGATCCCAGTGCGTTTGTTCAACCTGAGAGCGAGCTACATTGATTTCATGCTTCAGAAGATGTGTTTGATTGTTATTTAAATACAAATACAAAAGGTGAGGGTATATTCAGACATGCTGGAAAAATATCCACAGCTATAAGTAACACATGTTGGAGTTTGGATTCATTATGCATGATTAATTTAGGTTGGCATATAGTCTAGAATGGCATGTGTGTCTCGTTATAATATCATGTTATCTTCCAATTTCCAAAATCAACTAATGAAACTAATTTCAGCTAAGGAATGTGGTACCTCTTGAGATAAAGGTGCAGAGTTTGATTTATGATACGCTGTAGAGTGGACTCTGGATCTCTGATCAAGGATAATTAAAAATGAAAAAAAAAAAACAAAATCAGCACAACAAACACAAATCACCAGGTGAAATGTGTACTTCAGGGAGAGAAACTGTACTGCAGTATATCACATTATCTTTTTTTACTTTTCCTTACTCAATGCAGGAAATATCAGAGGTGCTATAGATTATATCCATAAAAAACATCTAAGTGCCCTTGAAGACAACATGTACGTCAGTGATGATCAGTGATGTGAGAAAAGATATGGTGCTCCTAACAGCTTGCAAAAGTCCAGTACCCACAAAGAGCTTCCCAAAATGAACAGAAGAGTTGGTATCAATCCAACAGAGGCTGGTGGCATTGGGACTAAATGGGCCATTGACCCTCAGATGTGTGTCTCAGTGAAGGAGGATAATGACAGGAGGGTGGTGGAGTAGGAGGAAGATGGTGAATTGGCTACTTTTGAAAGCTCATCAGTAGCTGCCTGTTTGAGCTTCATGGGGTACTTGTTTCATTTTTTATGCCTTTTCCTCTCTATTCACCCATTGTTTGGAAACCAGCGATTGTACATGAGGCTCGTCTCACCACAACAACCTCCGCACTCATGCAGAAGCACTGAAGCGAGACGACTCTGATACGTTCACCCGCTGCCAATGATCTGAGGGAGGTGAGAAAAGGAAACTCTGGCTGACCTACCCACCCCTGTCCACAGAGGAACAAAGCCAATTTTGCCAGCTCCTCCACTATGGAATCCCAATCGTTGTCAGCAAATAATGAGGTGGGTTTTGAACCAAGGACATAGGTCTCTGTATGTGAGGGAGACACCTTGCCAACTGGACTACTCTGGACTACCTCTACTCATGTAGTTTTGATCCAGAATTTATTCCACTCTAATGTGAATAAGCTGTAGCAGTAATATTCTCAGGACCATGTAATAGCAGTGTATCAACAGTGCATGTGATTTTCAAACATTACAGGGAAAACTCAGCCAATGGAAATTAAATGACAACACTGTACCAACAAAGGCCCAGAACATCATGGCTTTACAACACAGGATCTGCCTGCTTTTCTTCTCCCAGCCTCTCTGGTTTCTTTGTCTTTGTATCTTGCACAAAGCTGACAGGAAGCTGATTCATCGCATGTCCTCAGTGGGTATTTAGAGGGATTTCTCTTGGCAGTGATGCTTAATTGATGGCATCAGCCTCCCCAGTTTCTGTATTTCTACAGAGGGGCTCTGCTTTAGACGTCACTGTCGTCTCCCGATGCTCCGCCACGGCCCCACACTGCAACGTGACCCCCCCCCCCCCCCCGCGCTTTCACTGTGCTCTCAGACTCAGTACCCTCTCACCACCTGGGCCCGGGAACCCGCTGAGAGGCGAGACTGGCTTTACGGCATCGGTTTTATTTTTGTTGCATTTCAACAACTGATTAGCCTCACACGGCCCGGGCTTCATGCTACAGTTAGCAATTTCATTCAGCATCCCGGCCCGGCTTATCCCCCGAGTGCCTGGCTCTTACGGGATTTCAGTTCAGAGAGAACGCAGCCACTTCACAGGGAAAGAACGAGAATGCACGAGAGATAAGCAGAGAGAGCGAGAGAGAGGGATAGGGGGGTTGGGGGGTGGAGGATGAGTTTACTGATAGAGGTGAGACATGGGAAATGGAACCACTTGCATATGGGAATAAGCTCTACCAATTGCAATAAGTGGGTATGATGCAACTGGAGAATTATACAAAATAATACAAAACAATATGTCTATCATACCTTTGATATAGTTTAAAAAAAGAAAAAAGAAAATCCTAATTTCATACATTGTCATTTTTATTTAATCCAGTCAGTACATATTCTTTGTGGCAAAGATTAAAACCAGGCAATCGTAAACTCAAAGCTCACCCTGAAAGAATCCTGAAAGAATACCTGCAGGCAAGTTCTCAAGACAGTTTTTGGACATTGTTACCATGTACGATTTTGTGTATGTGTGATGCCCCAATGGCCTACTTAGATCTACAGGACAATTGATTCTGAATCAATATGTGAGCAGTTCTGCCCTTCAAGAGTGTCAATACAGCTGTGGGAGCGGGGAGACCATGAGACTGTGCAGGAGCTAAAGCTCATTGGACAAAAAAGTTGCCCTGAATGGACCTATCATGAAAGACTCTCAAGGAGCTAAATGCTGGAGTGGTGACAGAAAATGAATGACTCCTCAGCTCATAAATTATCGTATCTGCTGTATGAAGAGACTGACTTATCCACTGACCTAGAACAAACCCAAATGAGAACAAGGAGGCATGAGATGTTTCATTGTAGATACCTGTTAAACATAAATTCTTACTGTACTAAAATAATGATATATGTTATTCAAAGTTATTGAATATGAATTATTACAAGATTAGAAATCTGATAATCTCGTTTTTCTGCTCATCAGCTTTTGCACAGTTGATTTTCATTCCTAGCACAGATGTGCCTAAAAAAGATGTTTCTTAAAAGCAAGGATGGTGATCTTTCCAGCCATAAATTTAATGTGACATTCAAAAGGTCATTAGATTTCAGATGCCATTGAATATTTACATCAATGCTTAATAATTCGTGTATGAAAAACAGCCACCTGCCGGACCTTCACTTGAAACAAATTTCACCATTTTAGGAGAATTCTGTTGAGGGGCAGTAGCAAACAAAGTAATTAATTAATGAAAAAAATACAAAATCTGAAAAAGCTTAAACTTTTTAGTAATCTTTTAAACCAAAAAAGGTAATGGTAATGGTATTGCTCGATAGCCCAATATAAAGTGTCTGTATGATTCAAAGTCACTTTGGCAAGACGTACTTATCAAAGATCTATTATGCAGCTGTTCTTTATGACAGTAAATGAAATAAAATATGAAAATATCATTTTGGAGGTACTCGGGCCATTAGTTTGGGTTTTTGTGGCTTGATCAATTTTCTCATGTACAGCTGTGGAGATGCATAATTACTCCCTGCTCGTTCACAGCCAGCAAGTTTTGGCACAGGAATAATAACCTGTCTCCATGATCAATTATTTGATTAGTCACCAGAAACACGCAAGATGTCTTCCCAAAGCTTAGATACCAAGGGTAATAAGGGCTGGGAGCAGACGCAGTAAACAACGATATCAATATTCCATGGAAGACAGAGACCACACAAGCTGCATTCCTGCAATAACTCACCATTTGCATACACAACGAAGGGCAAGGGACACAGCCTGATTGTTTGGGAATTATGTATGCAATGCTTTGCAGACTTGGTTGTTTCTCTGGTCATGTGAAGATATAAGGCAAAGCTATTCAACTGCTGCTATCTTAGGTATAAAACAGCAACAGCAAATTAGATATAATACACTCATTTTCATGAGCAATGAATTCTGGATATAGAGTGACTGGCTCTGAGTCAGACCTTATTTGAATTCAGAACCCAATTGAATGTCTACAGCATATAATTTATGGTAGCCACAATTTACACATTGTTTTTGTACTAGAATTATGCAGTGTATGCAGTTTGGGGTTGGTCTAGAAGGATACTAATGGACTCCTAACCTGATAGAGCAGAAATCTCCAAGTGACAGGACAGACATCGCAACAAGATGGGCGATAGCACAGAGGGGAAAAAGGTCACAGGAAAACAGCAGGGGCTGTGTAGAAGCCACCATTGGCTCTAATAGAACCAAGCTGTATTTTTATAGCAGCAGTGTAGCATAGTGGTAAGGGCCAGAGCTCGTAACCGAAAGGTTGCTGGTTTGATTCCCCGCTGGGGAACTTCTGATGTTCCCTTGGGCAAGGTACTTAACCCAGAATTCCGGAAGTAAATATCCAGCTGTATAAATGGATAGCATGTAAAAATGGTCACCTACACAAGTCGCTTTGGATAAGATCTTGGATGAGTCTGCTAAATGACAATAATGTCATGTAACAGCAAAAGTCATTCGGTGGGGTGGAGGAGATGTCAGCCAATAGAGACTCGCTGCTTCAGGCACCTACCATTACGGAGTAGAAGGTGGAGCCCATGGCCTCCTCATAGAAGCGCTCCTCTCTCTGGTACTCTGCTGTGCCACGCCCCTTCCTCCTGACCTTACGGCTCAGGGTCTGCAGCACCATGTGGGACATCTCCTTCCCTGACCTGCTGGACTGTGTCTTCAGGAACTTCTTCTTTTTGTCCACGGGCAGAAGGCCATCAAGCACCTGAGACAGTGGGGGGAGTACAGCTTTCCCAGTTTGGAGACAGCACACTAAATATCACGGAGAATATATGCAATCATTCTTTCAGTCATTAATCGTTCATAATTGCCAGTAGGGAAAAAAGTTACTAATGCAGAACAGACCTGGCTCAAATACCTATTTGAATTATTTTCAAATGCGTTCAATAAATGTTTAAATTTGAAATACGGTGCTATCAGACAAGGGGTATATGAATTCAGGAAGATATCCAAAAATGCTTATAAAAAGTACTGGAATGTAGAATTTCAGAATACATTCAGACACATTGGAGATTGCTTACCTGATATAATGTATTTTCATATACAAAGTATGGGCATGTAGGGATGTAATTCAACGCTTTTAGGCTGAATTGCAACAAAATCAACTTGAACATTTATACATCTATGTTTATGGCATCACAATAACATACAACATCATAATAACAACTTTATCCCATGGTTACAGTCGTATAAGGACTGCTTTCGGTGTGTGGCGGTGCTCACGGGTAGATCAGGGTGTTCATCGTCTCCGTAATGTCCATCCCACACGAGGACGGCTACGCTCGCCATGTTTTTCAACAACTTCAGCTTTCTGCCTTTTAACTGCCCTGCCATGACCTCGCTTACTGGACAGGAAATTACAGACCCCAAAAATCCCTGGGAAAAGACAGAAAAAAAAAAAAATCCTGTTGGAGTTAGTCACACAGGTGCCAAAACCAAAATCGCAGTTAAATGGCCGCGTAGTAGTCAGCATTACACATTTGCACATTACTGGCAGGGAGAAAATTTACAGTTAGACAGCAGCTGTTCTGGCCTAATTCACACAATCACTTCAGCCCATTGTTCCGTTTGTTGTATTAAAATCTATTATTGAAACCAAATGCCAAAGAGCGGCTCTCTCTGCCAAGCGGAGAGTGGTGGTAATGGATAAACAACCGCCTTTCATTCGTAATTAAGGGCATGGTGGACGGTTCTGGCTCCCGCACAATGCGGGATGGTGCAGCAGATGATATCGTTTTTGGCACTGCACCACTTCAAGGCAGACACGGCGCGTGCAAATGTTCAATTAGCGTGGCAATTTTCACCGTGACAACAGACGTCTGCGGATTCACCTTAGAAAATCACAAGTAAGCGGTTAGTGTTTGTTGGCATAACATGTAACACAGCAAACACGCTGCCTGTTTCAGCATTCTTAAACCTTTATCTAATGTCTTATCTCATTCTTAAATCTTCACTGTCTTATCTCATTTATACAACTTTATCTAATGTCTTATCTCATTCTTAAACCTTTACCTAACGTCTTATCCATTCTTCCACCTTTATTAACTGTCATTTCTTTCTTAGACCTTTTTCTAATGTCTTATCTTATTCATAAACCTTTTTCTAATGTCTTATCTTATTCTTAACGCTTTATCTAATGTCTCATCTCTTTCGTAAAGCTTTTGTTTAACAGCCATAGTGTGGTGTAGTGGTTAAGGAACAGGGCTTGTGACCCAAAAGTTCCAGCTGAGGAGCTGCCTTGACTGTACCCCTGACACTTAAGCTTATTGCTTCAGTAAATATACTAAATATATAAAACGCAACTTGAGTTGCCCTAGATAAAGAGTGTCTGCTAAGCAAATATGTATCCATGTAATGTCTGCAATGGCCATAATCACCACAAAGTACAGTTCATATGGTCAGTACAGGGCAGTCAAAAACTCAGGTCAGAAAATGCCAGCTGTGGGCATGGGCTTCTATCTATAACTGACTGTGTCATCACTAAAAGACGTCTAGCATAGGCCTGTGACAGATGGGCTCTCCTGCACCCTTCTGTGCTCTGGCCAGTGATTGGTTCATAAATTAAAGCATTGTCACGCTGCCACTTGGTCATTTTCATACAACGTGTTTTTGTTTATGAATCTTCAAATGCTGCATAAGCTGTCCTGGATAGGGGCATATGCTAAATAAACAATCAGAACCTTAGTGATGCAGGTCTGATCTGGTGCCTGGCAACAGATGCCAAGATCACATTTTAATTTTGTATTGTACAAAACTGAGTTTGCTTCAATAAACGCTTCAGAAGAACTCTTGTTCCATTTTTCGTGAATATAATGCTAGACTGTTGTCCATTTTATTTGACATTTGAAAAGCAAAATCTTTCATTCCAATTTTTATAGGTCTCCAAAAACTAAGAAAAAGCAACTTAGCACAAACCAGTACATATAAAACTGATATAAAAGGAATGAACTTTCTCTGGAGGAATCTGGGATGTAGATTTTCAAAATATGGCTGACTACTAGCCAGATTGTTGGTGGGGTGTATTCTATAAAGTTCAGTGAATTGATAAAAGCTTGGTTTCACTTGTGGCAGTGAAAAAGTGTAGGTGACCTCTATACTTGAGTTATTAACAAGGGTGTTGTTTGTACTCTTCCACTGACCTGGGACTGAAATTAAAACGTGTTTGTACTGAATGTGCTGACACTGTTTAAAATAAGCAGGGATCCAAATTTTTGGCCACACAGGCAAAGAACATTGCACTCACTTCTATAAACATAAAGCCACTCCCTTCACTTTTGTGATGCTTTCCAGGTGCTTCAGTTTTATAAAAAAGAAATTAACTTGGTGCTTGTTTGTTGTCAAGCTGAACTCACTTACATTTCTGATCTACATTGTTGTCTCTGAGTTTAAATACCATGTGGGATTAATATACTGTATATACACATACAATATGTGTGTGTGTATTTATTTATTTATTCTCTAAAATATACTCTGCATTTACATGTTTATTTATATGGGATATAAGGACAAGCAGTACTTACACTGTCTGGGGATCCCTGGAACAGTGGTGCATAATGAATCCCACTGCATACATAGGGACTGCAGATCACAAAACATGCATCAGCAATTACACAGAGCATTACATTACATTCATTACATTGCATTACAGAGCACAGGACCATCAACCAATTCGACCTGCTGTTTGCTGAATATTACAGATGAAGGTTTACCATTCAAAACTAATGCATGCACAAACAGCTGTGGATACAAACAGGGCACAGCCAAACTAGGTACGTACAGTAAGAAGGCTTCCCAGTGCCAAACAAACTTCAACCTCACCCTTCAAACAGTGGGATAACTGTCCACGCCAGCTGAGACTTGGAGCCCAGCTCTAGCCGGCCCCCGGTTCGAGCAGTGACAGTCCCACGTCGTTGACCGCTGGGGTCAGGCTTGTACACCGCATCCAGAACAAACAGCTGGACCAACAGGGCCGCGTGGGGGTCAAGATGTGGGTGCAGAACCTGGAGGAGGGTCAACAGGGCAGCTACTAAAACATGCACCGACTCCTGCAACCACTGTTCTGTTGTGTTCAAAATGCACACACAATAAATAAATAGGAAGAAACCGTATATACAAATTTAATTGGGGTGCCATTATTTATCGAGGATTCTGTCTGTTGTGCACTGTTAAATGATGTTGCTAACAGGCAATCTGGCAGTCCAAAGGTGTCCAGTTATGCTGTTGTCCGGCAGTCCGACAGTCCAGTGGTGTAGAGGTTGTGGCAGAGGAGGGTGACGGACAGACCCAGCATTTCCACATGTTCCACCCTCTCCATTTCATACAGAACATAATCTTTTAACAGCAGGGGTGTTGAGCACATTTTTTCACATCCTGACATGCTTAAAATGAGATTATCCTAAGCACTTTCTCCAAAACTCAGACAGAGGGAACAGCTTCTCGAACAGAGTGTCCATCCGTTAGCAGATTTAAGGTCTGCCACAGATGCTTGCTTGTATTCGCTCGGATAGGAAAATAAAATACTGTTTCATTCTTGTGTTTAATTAGATTCCCACACAATTTGCATCCAATTTTTAATATCCTTAAAATGCAGCAAGTGTTTTTTTTTGTGAGATCACAAATGTTACAGTTTAAGTTTAAGTCAAAATATCATTTGGCAGCCACATGTATTACTACGCATCACCTGAAATAGTGTGTTGTATACACCTTAATATCAATAATTATGAAATCATTGTCACAGTTATGGGTTGATCTCATCTGACAGGACTGTTCATTTTCATTTGAACAAATTGTTTATGAATCATCCAATCAATTGTCCAGCCAGCTAGGTACAAAAATATGAAACCAAAACAGGTATACTGTATATCAGTATTTTGTATCCACTAAACTCATTTTCTCACTATTCTCACTCAGTATGAATAATTGTAGCAAACCACAACCATTCCAATGAACATCTCTAATTTGGCAACTACAACATGATTATACTCTAGAGCTGGTTTAACTCTGTAGTCATTGCTACTAATTTATTGGCCGTGTAGTATAGTGGTAAGGACCAGGGCTTGTCACTGAAAGGTCGCTGGTTCAATTCTCTGCTGAGAAACCACTTCAGTACTCTTGGGCAAGGTACTTAACCCAAAATTGCCACAGTAAATATCCAACTATATAAATGGAAAACGGTAAAAACTGTAACCTATCAAAGTCACTCTGGATAAGACTGTCTGCTAAATGACAGTAATGTAATGTTATCTCGTATTTAAGAAGGCCCACGTACTGGAGTTCAGAGCTTTGCAGCAACTAAAAAAAGATACTGTATACTCAGTTTATCTACACCGTTTACAGTCTGCAACAAGCCCTGTGTTTTTCCATCCTCGCTGGGTAAGACCTGCAGCCTGTTCAAAAATCACGAATCCACCTGCTCTGAATGCAGCCAGCACCAGCAGACACAGAGCGTTCTCCAGCTGTAACGTCTTCATCGTGCTGCGCAGACGTGCCTCACTGTTACTAACCAGCGAGCCTTGGCAGCCCACAGTTACAACGTAATACTGCATTAAGCAGAGGCTCCGCAGCCTCATTCACATTCGGATCCCATGTTCCAGTGACACCGCCCGGCTGGGCTCTTCCTCTTGACTTTGTGAAGTGTGGGAGAAGGACAGTCGTAACATCCCTGAGCACGGTGCTGACCTTGTAGAAAAACGCGGCAGACATGATATGTGGTAATGTATGTAAATGTGCTAGAAATATTGCATTAATTTCAGGTTATGAGGTACCTGGATGTATTTATTATGCTGCGTTGGCTGTATGGTGCACCTTCAACCACAGAGACACCCCATGCAAACGCTGTCTCCTGTACACTGACCCGCCAATCTATAATGCCCATCCAGTCCTACTGGATGGATACCTTCAGTTTAGCTTACGTTCAGGAACAACGATTTCAGGAAAATACGATTTTCAGCATCATAAATACCCATATCCAATATTCAGAGTCATCATTTTAAAACAAAGAAGCTGGAGTACATCAATTGTTTCTGTAAAAAAAAAAACTCAATCACCATAAACATGTCACAAAATGTACCATTCCAGAGGCAAGTCAGTCAGACCGGGTATGAGCATCTGATGAGCCTGGTAACAGAAATGGAGCTTTAACATGTAGGCAGTGATGACGGTTCTATGGTGCCGTCCTTGCGCTGATGCTCACTCACCGAGGAGGGGTCGGTCCAGCGGGGGGCTCTCTGCAGGCTGCCGTAGTCATGGTGACGCGTGAGAAACTTCTCGTCCCCACCCCAGCCCCGGGGCAACTCCGAGACGTGGAAGGTGTCCGCCCCTTTCAGCACCCGGGAGAGGGCGTTCACGTACAGGCCGTCTGCTCCAAAAACATCACAGCAGCCGCACACGCAGTGCTTAGAAAGCGCTCGAAGGCCACTTTCTCCAAATCGTTTTCAATTACACTGCCACTCTCCAATTATAAGAATGTTTCAGGTTTGCATTTCTAAATTAATAGTGATTTCTCATGGTGTCCTCCTTCAGTTCCTTCCACACTAACAGAAGCACAATTATGTGCCTTGACTGTCCATGATGGAAAGTAATTTTCAATTTTGCTACTAAAAGGGAAAAGTCAAAATGAATAAGTCCACATTTGGTCACAGTAGTTATAGCTTTGGCTATGAAACAAGTAGTGGAACATCTGATCACATTAAAGTAGGAACGTATCACATCCAGAATAAGTTTTTATATATGTTATCAGCTAAGGGTTTGGCCTCTGTGTATATTTTTTTATTTGTTTAACCTTTATTTAACCAGGCAGATGCCTTGAGATAAGGCATCTCTGTGCCAGAGGCTGCGCTATCATGAAATCAGAGAGAAAACAAATTCAAAACAAAGAGGAGGAAAAAGAGATAAAGAAGGGAATGTGAAAAACTCATTTATTCAGCGTGTGCGTGCAGAGGTCCTCCAGCACACTGAGAGCTGCTTTCTAGGCAGAGAGAGCGTGGACGCTGTCGCCTGATGAGTAAGCATGTTTTTAAACACACACTGAGAGGGGTATCTGTCTCGTAACCGAAAGACTCCCGTTTCGATTCCCTGCTGGGACACCGCTGCTGTACCCTTGGGCAAGGTACTTAGCCCACAATTGCCTCAGTAAATATCCAGCTGTATAAATGGATAACATTGTAACTGATGTAAGTTGTAGAACTGTAACTGATGTAAGTCACCCTGGATAACGGTGTCTGCTAAATGCCAATAATGTAATGTTGAGTTCCTGTGTACTTCCTTCAGCCCTCCAGTTCTGGGGGAGAGGGTGGCTGTGATGTTTCACTTATGATGTCACATCTGACAGCGTACCCTCTCCAGCGCCTTTGCATACTTTGTGTTCTCGGTTTGAATTTAAACTGTCATGTTTGTAGGAGACTCTTTCATAACTGCTGCAACAAAGTGCCACTTACTTTCCTGCTTATAGTCCACACCAGATCCACTAAACAGCATAATTACATTGGTAAGGCAATGTAATCTATTTCTATTACTATAGTCCCATTCAGGCTGAGACTGATGTCAGTACGTATAAGGAGCTTTTATTTGAAGCATGACAATTATTGCTTAAAACGTGTTAAAATAAATTAGTTCAGGGAATTATATTACAGTCTTAGATTAAATCATTAATGAATGCCTCTAAATAATTAATCTGTAGATTCAATGAAACAGCCTTTGATGTTAATTTGGAGAAAAACGAATTATTACACGAAGCAAATAATGACTTTCGGTTGTTTAAGTGCTTAGTATGACAGCCAAACTGTTCATTGGCTCGATATACAATTAAACATCTCCATGTTCATCTCCCACATCTTTGGGCACTTGGATATGATAAGATCAAAGACACTTTGATTCATTCCACAAGAGCAAAACAGCAGAGGTTCTCAGTGTTAAAGGTGAGGGACAGGGCAATGCACAGGTAGATCTTCAGGTAACCAGGTGAATGTGGCCGCCTGTACGGGCAGGTGTGGTTAGTGATATTGTGACATCATACCGGGCAGCCCAAACGCCTGTGCCACTCGGACCCGGATGCCCGCTCGCTGCTGGTATCGCACCACGCGGAGCGGGGAGAGGTGCGCGGGGGGGTTCTGGGGGGGGTTCTGCTTTCGGATGTCCAGCCTGTCCTTGCACCACGCTGGGACCTGCTCAGGTGGAACTGAAGGGACACAAAGAGAACACAGTGAACACTGTGTCACACTCTTCTGAACCATTATTATTATTATTATTATTATTATTATTACTGTCTATTGAGTCTTTACAGGCATGAAACTAAAACATTTCTGACACGTGAAAGTTAGATCTCAGCTTTCCATAGTCTGTTAATAGGCTGTATTTGTATTGGGAAGGGTAAACAGTGATCTTCGCTGATTTGTGAGTTCACCCTGACCCCTCTCCTTCTCTGCCAGCTCTTGCACCATGGCTTCCACAGTTTCAGGGAAGTGTCTGTTGTTCTGGAATGTGGAGATAATTCTGAGTTCGGATCGGCTGGGTTTGGCTTCGTCCGTGAAATAAAATCCACTCTGATAGGCAGGGGCTTGCAGGAACTCCTGCAGAGAAACGTGGTTAGACAGCAGTCAGCATTCAACCCTTTCTCCTTGTTCACTGAGGTGAATGTCAGAAGTACATGATGCAAAGGAACCGCGTATGTCCCATTTTCTCAGGTTCTGCACAGAAAACAGTGTGTCATGATATAGTTTGCACACGGTTTCCACCCAAAACTCATTTATCCTGGCTGTCCTCATGGCGCAAGGTTTAGATCCAAGGGGATATTAGTTAGGAGAAACTTTTTTGGAGCAAACTGTGTGGATTTCTGGTTCTTTCAATGGGCCGGGATTCCCTTGAGACTTGGATTTTAAACAGGGCAGAAACGCAAGAACACTGATATTCCAATAAGAAGAAATACATACCAATCGAAATGACAACGTAGTGCACTTACACAAATTTTTATGTAAATATTTCTTTAACATTTACACATGAGACATTTTTAGAGTCTTTGGATTCAGTCTACTTAAGATTTGCAGAACTGACCCTGCAAGGCAGTATGTTATATGAAGGAGTGGTATTGTTTCCACGTTGAGTTGTACTGACATGCCTTACATGTCTCAGCAGTGAGCCCTGATGAACTGTATAAACAGCATTTAAAGCAGACAATAATCCAAAAACCACTGTGTCAAGAACACATCTATCTTGCGAAAACTCTGAGGAAGGCTCCTTCCCTGCTGATTGCTTCCAAATGGCCTCCCCACACTGATAAACAGGAATATAAAACACACGGCTAAAAAATGAATAACAAGCAGCCTCCGTGTCAAGATGGAGATAGAGACCTCGCATGCTGGCGGAGGCACAATGGAAAACTCATTACGCTTTCGTATCAGAGAGAGATATTGGAACGCTATGCTGATGCCGAGCTCCACCGCGTCGAGCGTATATCACCACGGTGCAATCACAGAAAAAGCGTGTCAGTCAGAGAAGCCGGGCTCCCCTGTGCAGTGGCGGGGAAACAGCACTCCCCGAGGGGGCTGAGAGCAGCCAATCAGAGCGCTCCGTTAGAGCTATCGATGAGATAAGAGACGCCGATGGCGTGGCTGTCCCCGTTTCAGAGTGGCATGACGCGGCTGACCCCCCGCATGCTGGCTTCCGCGTGCTGGCTTCCGGCAGCGATTTACGTAGGGTCCGGAGGCGGAACGGCCTCTTTCACCTTGACATACGGTGGATTCAATGTGCCTCCTCCTCCCGGCTTATCACTCTCTCCATCTCTCCTTCACAGAGCCTCCTGAGAGAACGTTCACCCCACCCTTTTCTGCCAGTGCTGGGGATAACACACTGACAAGTCCCCCCAAGCTTAAAGCTGTGCTGGATTTTCCTATTATAGCTTAATGGACCAGTGCGTTTATCTGCGTATAGCATCATTTTCAAGGACAGCCAATACTTCCATTCCTGCTCAGACCCACTACACGCCAAGGCAGGTCACTGAGTTTGAATGCAACATTACAGAAATAATACAAATTAATAATAGCATCAGCAAATATGTTAGTGAGTTATGTGTAATACAAGGCTGTCTGGACCATAAATTTAGGTGAATAAACACAGACTTTTAGGAGTCCTGGTGGCTACAATATTTATACTAAGGCAGTTTAGAGACCCAGTTTTAAAGAAAAAATCGCCACAGAATTTTCGGTAAGCAAAGTTAGCACCTTAAATTACATGTGGCTCAGAATGTCTTATTTTCAGTACGTGAGGAATGTACAGTACAAATATTGTACAAGACCATCTGACAGGACAAACAATTCATACCCACTGAAGGAGCACAGCTGTTTTTTTGCTGTGTTTTTTTTCCCTGTGGGGATTACATTGGGAAGTTAGTGTAAACATGCACCAAAACAGAACATACTGAGCTGTAACACATTGTCCCAGCACGGCATTCTTTCAGCATCTTGTCTGGGGAGTGAATTCACAGCTATTTGCTCGAGTGGAGATCTGTGAAATTCCTTGGCTTGAGGAGGAGCATTTTTGGGCAGCAGGGCAAGGGTAAGTCTCTGAACGGGAAAACATATTTCCTTTCCGTAACCCCGGGTTTATTGCCAAGGTGCTTTCACAAAGTGCCCTCTGCTGGAACCGACGGAGATCACTCCCTTCTTTCAGAAAGAACGTGCTAATCCGCCTCTCTGGTTGGCTCGTGTACTTACGGGCGTGTGCAGTATGATTCGGATTAGGAGCGAGCTGCAGGGGATTATGGGATAGCGGCAGAGTGAGGACTCCGTGAGCGGGCCGCTCTCCTTCGGTGGCATCCCTCCTCTCAGTCTGAGCTGGTGCCCCCCCGCATTCAGCCTCCCCTTATCGTCAAACAGCCGCACAACGCAGTTTCCTGAAAGACAATCCCAGAAGCACATGCTGAACTGTGAGAGGACAGGCGGGTGGAGGTGACTGTCTTCGTCCAGTGACATGGGGAAATTGGGTATTATTTAGAAGCAGAGGACCTCTGTGCAAAGTGGAAAGTGTAGAAACAAACTCAAGGTCTCACATTATTATTTTGATATATATTGAGATACCAGCCAGAAACAGGAAAGTAATTTCCAAACTAAACAGGGTATTTGGTAGACTTTAAAGAGGGCGGTGTTTTCTTTATACGGACCCATGACACTCAGCTCCTTGCTGTCTGCACTGATGGTGTACACCCGCAGTAGCAGCAGCGTGCTGGGGTCAAAGGGCGTCTGGTCGCCTGGATGCACGGTGGTGCGGAACCGGAACTCTGGGCTCCTGGCTGACGAGCTGAGGTCGGGGAAGGCCGTGATGTCGGGCAGGTCCTCTCTCCCTGATCGCAGGAACCGCCCTGTCACCTACGAGGCCCAATAACACACAGACACAGGGTTCGTGCATAAGACCATCTCTTTTTTGGTAGTTTCCAGTAAGGACCTTTTTTTACACCAACAGTTTCCAATGAGGGTCTTGTTTTTACATCAGCAGGTTCCAATTCGGACCTTTGGTTTCCAGTGAAAGTCTTTTTATACAAGCAGTTTCCAGTGATGGTCTTTATTTAAACAGTATGCTCGTATGACGGCTTTCTATACCAGCAGTTTCCAACGAGTAAGTAAGTGCAAATTAATTCATTTCAAAATAGATTCTGGCTGATCAGTGAATTAAATTGTCAATTCAATGGTCTGGGAGTGTTCTGAGCCTGGTCTGACACTGTTGCTCGTTTAAATTGAATGGATACACTTATGTTCTATTGTGACGGAAGTCGGTCTGGATAAGAGCGTCTGCTAAGTGCATGTAATGTAATGTAGATGTAGCACCAGGGTCTACCTTCACAATGGTGGCACTGTCGGGGATGTAGTGCAGTGCGTCGATGTAGAGGTCGAGCGGATGGTGCACTGTGGCGGTGTGGGGAACAGCCAGTGTGGGATCGTGGGGAACCCAGGGAGGGTACAGGAAAGGGGGTTCCTCGGAGGATGGGAGGCTGCAGCTCAAAGGGAGGGAAAAAGGAGTTTTCCATCTTAAAATCTACTGATGTAACACAGCACAGGGCACGAAACAGGGGTCACAGAACGGGGCGTGAGATTCAGCCTTCCTGCCAGAGTGGTTTTCCAAATTTCCTCTGTTCAAACAAAACACTGAACTAGTCGCCATTAAAAATGATACAGACTTAATAAATACAAACACATAACGTATATGTATATATAACACGTAATATATAACAAAGACGTAATATGAAGATATGATAATTACTTTTAGTGGTTGTTTCAGCCTTTTTAGAGGACGGAAGGGCAAACCCAACCTGTCAACTGCGTAATGCTTTGACTCCTTGTCCTTTTTCTGTGGCAGTGGTTCAGTGCTTTGTTTGAATGTTGAAGAAAAAGAAAACACTGCTTAGCGGGGATGATTGAATCTCCCCATGACCTACAGTCCGGCATGTGTCCTCTGATTTTATATGCAGCTATGAACTTTTGACTATTTGACTATTGCTAGTATTAGCAATTTTTTTCAAAAGAGAAAAACACTCAAAGATTAAATGTTAAAAATGATATTTTTGTTACTATTTTGCCTGCTTACCACTCGGTTTTGCTCTGACTAGATTCTGGTCCATGGGTTTCTTTTGCTGGGTTAAAAGAAGTCACATGGATTTCTGATCCTCTCAGCAACAGGCCTGCAGAGACGGAATAATCATCAGTTCACTCACAGGAGCAGGGCCTCCATGACCTGGCACAGGCTCTTCATGTTTCCAAAATTGTTTGGCCCTCCTTCAATTGATCCTTTTCTGCACACGTGCCTTGGGGCCAGTAACCCGGAGGTTGCAGGTTTGATTGCCAGCTGGGGCATTGCTGTTGTACCCTTGAGCAAGGCACTTAACCTGAACCTTCAGTAAATTCTCAGCTGTATAAATGGATGATATGTGAGCTGTGTTATACTAAGGCCGTCTACTAAGCAAATTATATAGCAACATTTAGCAGTGGAGGGAACATGGCATTAACTGTTTGGTTACGTACAGCTAGGATGTTCAAAGCTTCAATAACATTTATTGGACAGAACTTGTGTAATGCGTGGTATACCTGTGGTGCTGTGCGATGCGGAACGACCTAAGGGGAGATCCTGGACCAGCCCAGGCAGTATTGGAACATGGGACGTCAGCTCGATGGGTGCCCAAACTGACCTGGGACCTGCTCTCTGCTCAACAAGCAGGTCTGTCCTCGCCCATCCCAGGGTCACTGGAGTCAGGCCTGCACCCACACAGGCAGTACAGTAAAGTCACATGCAGGCACAAAGGATCACAGAGGGAACGCTGACAATGTGCATGAGCTGCCCTCCAAACTGCACCCTATCAAGGTAATACGGTACTTAGGGCATAGGGCGGGATTTAGAACACTGCTACAGGCTTCTGTCACAAAGCAACTGTCATTATGACAATGTTGCCATGGCGTTAACACTGAGAGCTTTTCCACCAGCTTCCATCCCCTTAAATACCCAAGATTAACACATGCCGATAATTCTCTCAGGTTTACTATATGCTCTGTTTCTCTCTGTAGACAAATCCCACCCTAAAGCCGTGATTAAAAGCCTTATATAATCAGGGGGATCAACAATATTTACATACGGACTGCATGAGATACATATTCCGTTACCATGAGTTCATGCTTATTTCTGTATGACAGTTTCTGTGTGACAGGTGTTCCTGCCAAATTATGTTTGCTAAATCCCTCTATCAGGACTAACACCTGCTGGCTCAACACCATTAATAACATTTTTTAATTAGGATCATTTTCCCTATTACATGGAATATAATCCAGTCATTAATAAATATTTAAGTAATAACCATTATGTACACATTACATGTTAATGTCTTTATATTTAGTGTCTCTGTCACACATTTCATGTTACACATGTGTTCTTACATAAACTGATCACTGGATGCTATACAAGTGTAATTACACAATCTACAAAAAGGTTTAACCACAATTACATGTGACAATCTGTGCTTATACAGTAAACACAACCTACCTGCCTCTGAATTTACACTGTGTTTACACAGATATTGCTGCAACTTAAAATTAAGTAGGAATCTCTTGTGTAACAATCCTTTATGAGAGTGACAATAATGTTATATCGTAATATTACATTATTATTAATATTTAATTGCATATAGGTGCCTCATCCTGAACATATTTGGCAAATACAATTCCCAAACACTACATCTTTGAATTCTGTGTGTTCATTTTTTAAGGCTATTGTGATTATCAGCCGCATGAAATTTGTTCAATTAAATATTTTCGTGTGGCTATAGGTGATAATTGACCGTTATTTGACTGTTAATTGAGCTATATAAACAGTGTTGATGCTGTAGAAGTAAATATTGAGAGAATACTGCTTGGCACTAAGGCAACAGGCAGTGGGCAGGTAAGACCTTATGAGTTTTAAAGAGATTTTACCTTTCCCGTCTGAACTGTGCACAACTTCAAAGATCACAGCAGGTGTGTCCTTCACAGAGCACGCTTCTCTGAAGTCCGACAGATCCAGCGAATCAAAGAGCAGGATATCTGAGGCAGAGGAGCGCGTTACAGCTCAGATGCATTAATGAAAGCAGTGCCATGCATCAGTCAGGAAACCAAAGACAAATTCCAACAACAGCTCTGCCAATGGGCTGCACACACATAACAAATGCAGCAATTTAGTTCACCTCGAACAGGGAGACAAAAACAAACAAAGATGACAGAGAATATATAGATGGAAAATAAATGAGAGATAAAGTCGTCCCCCCACCCCCACCCCCCACCCCGCAGCCCTACCACTGTAAAATATTTCATATTCAGAGGTTGTCTCCCTCCTCGGCGTCCTCTCCTCCACCGAAGGCTTCAGAAGAGTTGATTTGGAACACAGCTTCACGTTTCCCCAAACCACGGATGCAGTAAGACTCAGAGCATGAGGGTCAAAGCTCTTACCCCAGGCCTGAAACGCCGGCAGGGGCAGAAGGAAACAGCGGTGGACCACACACAGAGCTCCGTATACCTCACATAAACACACCGCTTAAGCAGACAAGCTCTTCATTACAGAGAGGTATAGTTAAGCAGCCATCATCCGTCACAAAAAAATGATATTTAATGTATGGGACTTTGACTTAGAGAGGTCTCCACTATGAGTTTAGCTATGGCGTTGGAGTTACTGGATGCAAACATACACAGGAATGTTGAAAAATGTATCAATTTCAATAAAACATCAACAAAAATGTGGAATGGATTGTTTTTTTTTTCCCAAAAATTTAACTGTCTTTTTTTGGTCTCACAATCGACATACATTGCCCTTCATATAAAATGGTTCAAAAGTATGGTTCAAAAGCCTCTACAGTAATGTCTCCCTATAAAAGCAGGCCCTGTTTCTGCTGCATCTACAAGATGAAAAAATCTGAAAAAAGAAAAGATTTTAAAGTGAAAAAAATGGCATACTCGTGTATGAAGAAACACTTCAGAGCTAGAGTGGCTCTGACTGGCTCACCTGATGGAGATAACCTTCATTTGGCAGATCCAGAATCAAACTGATCGCGACGTCTCTGAGCCCAAGCGGAAGAATCTCTCCCAGGGGACAGGTGGCAGAATCTTCAGAAAGCACAGTGAATTCACATGCTGGTCTGAGCACCGGGAGAGACGGGTGAGGCACGCATGACACAAAGCTTCAGGAGAGGTTCAGATGATTGATGAGGCCGTCGGTGGCGGCGTGAGATGAATTCTAAAGAGCGGGAGACTTCCCTTTGTTCCTCTCGGCCAGGGCCATTCAATCATACACACGTTAATCACCACTCGCCAGTCAAAATGCGCGGGAAACAGTCCATAGGCAATAATCCTGCTCACGCTTTGGATTAAAAGGCTTAAACCTCAAGGAAGGCGAAGCGATTAAAGCCAAAGTGAAACAGTCAAAAGGAAAAATTTATGGGGATGCTCTGTAAAAAAGCTGTTCTGATACAGAGGAAGAGCAGTCAATAAAAAGCCCCTTTACCGTGTGGTGCCGTCTCCTTTGGAAATGGCCCGTAAAGCAACCTTGAAAATAAATTATACATAAAGACATTTAGCCTATTTATCGGGCTCCAGGTGAGGGAGTGACCGGAGTATGAATTGGCGCTGTTCTCACCTTGTATCTAATCTATTAAACCCCGGGATGTCAGCTGCCAGGCCCCCTTGCTGCAGGTGAATCCAGGCCCGCTGAATGTCAGCCGTGAACAGATGGTTAACGTGGTCTGACAACACCTGAACAGGAGGCACAACAGACACAGCTTTCAGCACAGGAGAAATGGCCTGCTCCACTCGGCCAGGGTGGGACTCACCTCTGCAGGAACACAAATCAGCGTGAGGTTCATGTGCGTGTGAGAATAAGCAGCGGATATGCATTCAAATACAGTATATACAAATACAAACACAGTATCCACGCTGATATTTTTAAATGATCAAAAGAATTGATGAAGCTGAAGGAGAGCAGAAACTTAAAGAGGGCCACAATATTCATCATGACCATGCTTTCCATCAAATGCTGCCTTTCAAAATGGTATGTTAAGGGCCTTATTCCACACAAACTGTGCCCACTACCTGGCAGGCTGAAGAGCATTCTAACATTGGCACAAGAGGAAATAGAATTTTTTAAGAAAACGAGAGGAGGTATTTATAAGAGGAAAGTAGATGCTATCAGGAACAGGATAGATGTGCTTAGGAGAATGTGAGGAGATTACCTTTAGAATATTGTTCAGAGATATTCTCAGGATAAGGAAATGGTTTCATGAGAGAGAAGTTGCTTTAGGAGAAACCGGAGATTTTTTTTTTTGAGAATGTGATTTCTTTGGAGAAAGATGGGTTTTCAGGAAGACAAGAGGAAATGTTTTTATGAGAAAGAGTGGAGATGTTTTTTTTTTTTTTTACAAAAATGCAAGCAGATGTTTTTAGGACCATGTATGGAGTTTCTTGGAAGAAAGGTGATGTTTTAAGAAAAAGAGAGGAAATGTTTTTCAGGGAATACACAAGGAAAATATTAGCAGGAGATTTTTTAGGAGACAGAAATGAGATGTTTTAAGGAAAAAGAGAAGCAATGATTTTAGTAGAAAGAGATTTTTGTTTGAAAAAGAGTGGAGATATATTTAGGAGGATGTAAGGAGGAGATATTTGTAGGAGAAAGAGAGGAGATGTTTTCAGGAGAAATAGTAGCATTGATTTCATGAAATAGAGATTAGATTAGTTTTGTTTGAAAAAGAGAAGCAGTGTAGCATAGTGGTTAAGGAGCAGAACTCGTAACTGAAAGGTTGCCGGTTCAATCCCCGCTGGGACACTGCTGCTGTAACCTTGAGCAAGGTACTTAACCCACAGCTGCCTCAGTAAATATCTAGCTGTATAATTGGATAACATTGTAAAACAACTGTAACCTATGTAAGTCGCTTTGGATAAAAGTGTCTGCCAAATGAATAAATGTAAATATATTTTGAGTAGAAAGTGAGTATGATATGTTTTTAGGAGACAGCAAGGACATATATTTACCACAACATGAGCAGGAGATGTTTTAAAAGAGAAAGAGAAGCAACGATTTCAGAAGAAGGAGATGAGATGTTCGAGAAAGACAGGAGATATATCTGGGAGAAAGAGAGGAGGTACCTCTCTCACGCTCTGATAATCACAGGCAGCCAGCAGGGCCTCTCTAAGCAGCATCAGGACGGCCAGGCAGAAATCCTACATCACTCGTCTATTCCAGGCCTGCATGAAGAGCTGGTCCCACACGAGCAGCACTGCAGGCAGGTCCAGCACACTCACGAAGCCCTGAGAAAGCGGGCAGCAGTGTGATGTAGTGGTAAGGAACAGGTCCTCGTAAGGTTACTGGTTCTATTCCTCACAGGACCACTGCTGTTGTACACTTGGATGAAGCACTTAGCCCACAAATGCCTCAGTAAATAAATACCCAGCTGTACGAATGGATCAAACTGTAACCTGTAATGTGAGCTGCTCTGGATAAGAGTGTCTGCTAAATGACAATGATGTAATGGAATGAGAAACAGGTGTCTCGGTGCACCCATCTCAGGCCAAAATGCACAATCACCTGCATCTAATGGAGTGGATATGGTGTGTCCTCCATAACCCAAGACAAACACCTCTACCAACCCAATAACCATTAATACAGATGTGCATATCCATCCAGCGCTCCAGCAGTTTGTCTTTATGAGTACAACGTGAAGTGATCCAAAGCTCCTCCTCTACTCAATCTAACCGCAAAGCACCATCTCCTTATTTCTCACATTTTTCATTCATTTTCATCAACCATCAGACACTGCAAGCAGTGAGAATACATCACGTTACATTTCCATTATTGTCATTTTAGCATATGCCAAAGGCAGTTCTGGGTTTAGTACCTTGCACAAACGTACAACAGCAGTGTCTCAGCCGGGGGAATCAAACCAGCAAACCTTTCGGTTACTAGCCCTGCTCCTTAGCGCTATGCTTCACTGCTTCATTTCCTCACGAATTTAAGGTCAATGTCCACTGCAGTCAGACTGGCCTCAGGTAAACAGTAAAACAGTATTTACACTGAAACACAGACTGGTATTGTAGCCTTGCCTCCCCGATCCATTTGCGCAGGAAGACGACAGGATTCTCCAGGAGCTCTTTGGTGCCAGCCATGTGTCGATCCCCAGGGCAGGTCACATCCAAAGCTTCCAGAGTCTTCTCTCTCTCTTGTGACAGAAGTTCAACTGCATAATCCTGTCACCAACAAACAACGATTCCAATGACTCCTCATGAGTCCAGCTTGCTCCTCACACACTGTACAGGGGACTGTGCAAGGTACTACACAATATGCTAATGAAGCTTAATTATACCCTTAATAATGTATGCTCCTCAAACACTACACATACAGGACTATGCAATATGCTAATTGTGTTTAATTACATCATTAATAATGTATGTGGTAGTAGCAGTATGTAATTAATTATGTAATTAAGACAATATATTTATATAATTCTAAATAATTGAGAAATATATACACATACACATACGTTTTAAAAGTTTATGCATTGTTTGGAACCATGTCACGAAATTACCATGTATATGTGACATTCACAGGTATAAGGGCAGTTTTCTCAGCATTTCTCAGGCTAAATACGCGTCACAGAGAGACTCTTAGTGGTGAATGAACCTTGGGGTCCAGGATGTGGTTCCTGGAGCAGCAGGCTCTCAGATGAGAGGAGAGATCAGGGTCCTGCTCCTCCACACGCCTCATCACAGACTCCGCCACGGCCAGGATCTCCGCCTGGCCTGGGAGGAACCCTTCCAGCAGCAGGTCCAGGTACATGGCCAACTCGTAGCTGTGTTCGGCTGGGGGGAAAGAGCTCACAGTTAAAGTACGTCTGTGGTGAAGTATGTAAGTGTATAAAGTAGTTCTACCTCTGTGGTTGTGCACGTGGTCACAGTGGGGTCTAGCGGTTAAAATAATTCAGCTTCAATTCCAGGTGGCACACCTCAAGCAAGGTCCTTTACCAGAACCGAGTCAGTAAATATGCAGCTGTACAAACGCATGCCTTGTAGGCCATGGAACTTGCTTTGGAGGTCTAATAAGCAAAAAATGAACAAATATTTTTTTGTTCATTCTGTTTGTATTTGGCTTATCAGTGAGCAATAAACAGAAAGCAATGCTTGTATCAGAGTAGATTTCTCTAAAGACTGCTGCTCCTGCATTGGCATCGCCTTGGGTGGGTAACTATGAAGCTGAAGCAGGGAATCATTTTAGTGAGAACACTGTTATAATGGAAGTGAAGGGGCTTCTGTTGAAATTAATTATGCAGCTTCCTCAGGCCACCTCCGTGTGACTGAAAGAATGGATTTTGCCAGAGACAGGGACAGGGGCAGTGCCTTTGGCAGGGCTCTGCTGGAAGGCGATCTGCAGGGGAAACAGCCAGAGGACGAGACGGGGCTGGTACACTCGGCTGTGCACATGGAGAACATTAAGGGCCTTGCAGGACTCGCTGATCATCTGCTCACTGCTGGCAAAGGCCTGCATGCAGGGCGTGCGTTCATATATCTGTAAAATAAAACACACACACAAACAAAATCAAACCCACAACTTCAAAAGCAGGAAAGGTTCTTCCACCACCCGAGTGTCTTTTACCACTTGGTAGGTCCGGCTTTAAAATGTTGAGTGTGTGTGACTTTGAGTGATTTTCAGATTTTGAGTCTGGGTGTGGCTGAGATCTATAGCAATTTTAGGCTGAACCTGGTGGTGGGGGTGGGGGGTGTCATCATTGGTCATTATGGAAAAGAGATCTCTGGACAGACTATGCGGCATGGTATACTGTTTCTTGCCATCATCCAAATATGCAAAATGAAAGCACTTCTCTGTGTCTTCTGTAACTTTTAATTCTGCTCTCACTCTCCCAGCCAATTTGTTTTTCACGCTCAGCTGCAGAGTTAATATTCTGGTTAATGTTCTGTTGGGTTAGTACTGTATTAATACCTTCAGTACATTGTTTCGCACCTCCTGAGACCCTGTGACAGCGCCTTTTGTAATCTGGCTGAGAAGCTCCGACACTGTCACACCTCCCTGAACCCTGCCCACTAATAAGCAGAATTACCAGGGAAGACGTGCCATGCAAATGCACTGAGGCTCTCTGCTCTAAATGTCCCTGGCAGGTAGGGAGGTGACGCCTCGGCTCACAAGCCAGACCCGCTCATAGGTCTCACCGGGAGGTGTCAGAGGAAGGCGGAGTGACTCAGCTGCTGTGCAAACGAGTGTGACAGGCAGGGCTGCAGCCACATGGTGCTGGCAAGATAGCCTGCGCATTTCTGCTAGCTAGAAGGCTAGTGAAAAGAGTATGGTTCTCCGCTTGGCCTGACCACCCAAAGCATTCATTGCATGAATAAAAAGGAGATTGAAAACTTTTTTAAAAAGATTCACTGATGCTATATAAGCTGTATATTAGCAGTATATTAACTGAGATGAACTGTGATGAGAAAGGTGCAGATCTGATGAAATAATTAGTCGAATCGTTACTAAATTTCAGCTACAATGTATTGCTTCTAAATGTGCGTGTGCAGCGGACAATTTACAAATTTCAGGAAAAACAGCCAGCTAGAACTGGCCAAAGGCAACAAGAGACCTCAAGATAAAGGCAACACTAAGCTGTCCTAGCCACAACCCCATTTTGTAGCGATAATGGTAGCTAACAATCATTTCGGCAGTGCTCCAATGACCTCACCTCCACCACGGCGTTCTCAATGAGGCCTGAGATGGGAGACCGAGTGGCCCTTCTCAGTTTCAGAGCTGCAACTCTGCGTTCCACGGTTCTGCCGAATCTCTCCCTGGCCCTCCTCTCCAGGGCCCTGAAACAGAGCCACATACACCACCCAAATCCTGATGGGAGAGTGAGGCTTCATGAACCCTAATATGGTTTGAGCTGTCATTTTTATCAGAGATTCACTGATCTGAAACTACAGTGGTGCGGTCCAGAGCAAAAACATTTGATTTGCCAAAAGTCAGTGATTGACAGCACATGGTAGCTCCACCTATTATGGGGGGTCTGTGAAGCCACACTCTTTTTTTGGACTCCCCAGTGAATAAGTGGCATTCTCTTAAGAAATTTATTTACTTTTTATAACTTGCATGTTTATCAGTTCTGGTGTTTAAAATGTTTTTAATTTGTACCAAATCATGAGTAATAAATCTCAAAGAATATTTGTACCATGACTAAACGAACAAGGCTGAATCAGTGTCAGTGAGCATACAATACATTTTCATGGCTAAAGCCATGCAATCACAGGGTTGTACCTAGAACAGGACAGTAAAGAATCATTCAATACATGGTTAAAAAGATGTCATAATGTTAATAAGTTTTTCATAATGGGGCAACTCAGACTGAATTAAAATACAATGCTGGTGCTCACCAGGTGGTGCTGGATTTGAGGGCCTCTGGTTTCAGCAGTTTTTCGATCCACACAGATCTACGCAGCGAAACAGGAAGCAGTCTCCCCCCCAGCCTCTCGCACACGGCCTGCATGCGGCTGGGGTCAGAGGTCAGTACGGCAGACAGGGCCCTGCCCAAAACCTCACTCTCCACGCAGTGTAACGGAGGGGGCGGAGGGCTGGAGAACTGCGACTCAGGTCCTGCAGAGGACGCACACACAGACTTACACACCGGAACACTGGCTTTCAAAAATAATCTTTGATATTTGCCCCTCTAATATTCCCGTCTCCTCACAAATGCCTACAACGTTTACAGAAAGCCCTATGAGACCACATACCATCTCAAGCTCAAAGTTTTTTTTTGTTTGTTTGTTTCATAAGCATCTGGGATGAATGTGTTGCATTAGGCACTCTAGGTCACCACTGGGCAAGGACCTGATCATCACCTTGGAAACCATCACACTAACTGCCTGCCAGATTACTGTGAATCTCAGTGCAGCACTGAAAAATGGGTTTAATCTTTTGATCCAACACCCAGAGTTTTCCCAATTTGTCTCCCCACCTCCTCCAACCAGCTTGTAGTTGCAGCCCCACTGTTCACCTGCTGCTCCTCTGTCCTGGTCAGGCTCCCTACCCTCCCTCTCTGCCTCCTACAGATCAACCCTGCTGGCTTCCTCTCTCCTCTCCCTCTTCTTCCAGCACATTCCCTCTCTTCTGCTCCTGCCAGTGACCTCTTAGGCCCTACACTCAGGAAACATTTGTCTGCACTGCGTTTGCAGACATACAGGATAAGCGTATGTGACTTCACTGAGTTGCTTTTTTGTAGGTCGGTTAGCATTTCTTGAGGGCACCCCGAACCCTTCAATGTTTGCAACTGTCATAGGAGGCCGCAGAGACACCTTTACCTGTAGTGTTATGAGCACAGTTCCTGTGCATGGTCAGGTGTAAGTCTCGGCTCTCCACAGACAGCGGGCGCCTTCTCGCCATCAGCGCCCAGGCAGAATCCACCTCAACAGGACCCAGCTCGGCCTCTTCCTGTGGAGACGAGGGACCAACGAGGCGTGTCGTTACGCTAATCGCTGAGATTTTGCATGACAGCTGCATGAGGAGGTCAGTCTGATAAATTACGCTGTGAGCACAGGTAGGACAGATGTGAATACCATGGGAGTGCAGGTGCATTCTAATTGCCTCTCTCTCTGTTTCAGGTAGGACAGTGATGAGCACGATGGGAGTGCAGGTGTATTCTAAATGCCTCTCTCTCTGTTTCATACAGTACAGTCATGAGCACGATGGAAGTGCAGGTGTATCCTAACTGCCTCTCTCTCTGTTTCAGTTTCTCCTTCTGTTTCAAACACTTGCATGTAGATTCACTAAGCTCCACATTTTCTTGCCAAAGGTAAATAAGCAGCTTAGATGTTTTTTTTTCCTCTTTTTTTATCTGATCGGCTTGCCCCATAAATTAGTTAGTCTCTAAAATTATTTCTAAAAATTAAAGTTTTACTTGTTTTTAATCAAGAAAAATACCCGTTTGTCCCACCACTCCAGGTGAATATTCAGATATCAGATTTACCATTAGTATTATTACTATCAGTATGATTTAAATTTAAATACCCCCAGTTACACATTCATATCTGATGTAACACATTAAGGTATTTTTACAGGCCCCGTTTTCCTTTCCCTGTAGTAAATGAGTAGGAGTACTTCATTTGCAGATCCAGGTTTGTAGATCCATGCAACACAATTGTTTCTTGTATCTGACAAAGATTATTGAGTTGAGATTAGTTTCTGCTGGAGCAGCCCAGGCTAAATGCCTTGACGAAGCTATAGCCATTGTGTTACTATTGGTGACAGTTCTGCAGTGCTATAATTTTCTTGCAGAGGCCAGAAAAGCACAATTGCTATGGGCAAACAGTAGAAGCTAGGTGACTTATGTGACAGCTTTGCATATAGTTTGTAGGGGTTTTATTGTTTCTCCAGTGCCAAGAGCAACAAGAGGAAAATAAAATACTGTTTGCACAAGTGAGAGCAAGCAAGGACACACAACAAGCCTTCGAAATCTCCGCACCTGTTGGCAATATGTCTGTGTCTGCGCCTGGTGCTACTGCATGAATTTTAAGACGTCTCCCGACTGTTTCTCGAAAAACGAAGCTGCGACAGACGACATCTGTTCTCCTTTCTCCAGACCGTGATTTGAAACGCGCCGTTTCTGCGGGCCGCGGCACGATACCGCGCATTACAGAAACATAGGCTCGGCATTTCTGCACAGATTTCTGCGGCGGCCGAAGAGTCGAAGCCCTCCAGGGGCCCTAATGTGGGCTTTATATGTGAGACCGAGACCGCGTATTACCCGACGCTTTCTCTCCTCCAAAGCCAATATCTGCTCCATCTCAGAAGCCACCAGGTTGTGAGTATCGTTGACAAAATCCATCATCTCCTGGCACACTCCAGTGTTGCTGCCATCTGTGAGAAAGAACACTCATTGTACGAGCCAGGAAAAAAAAAAAAAGAAATGAAAATAAAAATGTTTGGGTCACCTTGGCAGGGGCCTTGCGCAATATGAGGATGGAATTCAGCTGGCTGGGAAAGAAAGGCAGACTGCTTACTGCCTGTGGGCTTTCGTTCTGTTCTGTGGTCACACTTATCATGGGGAGAAATGGCTGTAATTTAGTAAATAATAAAATTTCCCGCAGGTTGTTAATCTGAGGGTCCTCAGAGAGCCGTTTGTCATCATGCCTGTATGTAATTGCTTCCCTCACCTGACTGCTCTGCCATGCAGGCAAGACTGACTGCTTATCATCCTGAGGATAAATAAGAATTTCTACACCTACTATTAGTCTAATTAGTCTGAAATGTGAGAATTTGATATTGTGTAAGTACACACTGGATGATTTCAGTATAAATAAAAAGTATGATTTAGTGCATATTTTAAGAACTTTTTATGAAATGTTATTGACACTATTTTATTAAAGCTGTATCCTGCCAAATGAATCTGCCAAAGTTGTAGTCACTGATGGCAAAAACATTCATGACCTTTAACAGCAAAAACTGAAAAAAGCTAGATTCTGATTATCTTTAAAACTGATATCATCACACAAAAAAGAAAAAGGAAAGCAATTCCTCCTTTCTGTCGTATATAACACATACTTCTAGAATATATAATTATACAGATAAACTGCGTTGCCAATTTTCTCTGTATTTGTCTTGTCGTTTTTATGTAGCTGGTATGTTATTGCCATCTAGTGATAAAAGATGTGAACTGCAACTCCAGAAACAAAGAAAACCTAACGACACACAATAAGGGCAATTCAGGCAATTACTTAACCAACCACACCATTAGTTAAGCCATTCACTCCTGAAATACCATCTTGTGCTCCTTCCACAGAAACCCCCAGGTAATAACATCCAGGTTTCCATGTCATATAAAGAGGGCTCATTTAATATAGAAACTAATGGGATGTTAAAAGCAGCTTATAGTGTATGGGCCTAGGTGTGGCTTTGTTGTGTGTTTACATGTTGAATACTCAGACATCAAAATATATTTATTTTGCTACATGAAACCCTGAAATATGGGGACAGCTGGAACTATACCATTCAAGTTCTGTATCTGACTGATAATTTCTTAATGCAAACATTTGTCCAAACAGCCAATATAGTTTATGTACAAACACCAACGACAATAAGAGTATTGGATATTTATCATCACCATAATCTAGACTGAAGAGCAGTCCTGCTGCTACATATCCCTGCTTCACCAAAACGGGAATCTATGAAATATGCTCTCACCCTATGTGTCATTAAAGGAGACGGGAGATGAAGCGAGGGAATGTTAACCTGGTTTGGAAACTTGCTTCCCTAAAAATGATACAGCCGTTTCCCCTGTCAGATGTTGTAAATGGAAGTGCACTGCCCTATCCGGTTACTGTGTGTGCCAAAGGATGGCGCTGTACCAGATTTCCACTGGCACTGACACCTCTCTGCTGCTCGCTCACACAGGCCATCCAGCTCCGCCGCTGCGGTCACCTCAACAGCAGCCTGCAAACATCACAGCGCCAGCCATCAGCAAGAGCAGACGAAAACTCATCCCTGTCACTAAAACAGGATATAAGGTCACAATAATATTAAAAACGGTGATCACCATATAGTCTAAAGGGCATTTAGTATAGTGTCAAGCATGGTATAAAAGTTAGGGTAATTGAATATAAACTCTAGGAATGTTGAAGAATTCAAAAACTGCTTTTTATGTATGCCAATATGAAATTTTTTTCTGCCACAAGTTTTATTTAATCCTAACAAAATTCAGTTCGAAATTGATACACTTCTGTTCTTTTGCACTGGAAATCGCTCTGGATAAGAGCGTCTGCTAAATGCATGTAATGTAACTGAACACACGATATTCCATGGTTGCTCTGTTTGGTCCGATTCTCGACACACTTAATACTAACCGACTGTCTTGTCTGATCATGAACAAGGCTAGGGAGAAAGGCCTGTAAAAAGTGTCCTCCGAGTAGCTCCAAAGAGCGGCGGCTTTGCGGAGAGTCCCTGAGCTGAAACTCATGAGCAAGTGCCCTTCCTAGTCTGTCATAAACCTGATGGCAAAAGAAAAGACATGTAACTTAATCAACAGCCAGGTAACAAACATAATCTTGGGGAAACATTTAAAAAAAATTCTTTCAAAGAGACGCCGTTTGTTTGTGAGAGAGAGATCACAGCATGCACGCACTGATTCCAAATGCTCTGTAGCAATCAGCGTTAATACAGGCCTGGCTAGAGGGTATGTGCTCTCACTAATCCTGTTTATCTGGTGTAAGAGCCGTCTGAGCTGCCGTCCCAGCTGCTCAACGATAAAGGCTGCAGATGACTCAGACTCCTTAGCAGGATGTACAAAAGGCGGTGAAAATGACTACAGGGAGTTTTTACACAATGGCGAGGAGACACAAACAAAACCACTGCCAATGGAGAATAAATAAACTCGGCACTCAGCTCTAATTTCTTGGCAAAGACAAGTCATAGACATTCAGTTCAGCTCTCAAACAGGGCAACCCCTGATTATCATTAAGGGAATTGCCTTATGTGAAATCAAATTGGTTCTACATGATTACTTTGTAAGATTGGCCAAACCGTTATTGGTGCTGCCAGCCTGGTGATGAACAGAAATTAACTCAAACTGTGTTTGCAGCTCACATTAATATGCTTAAAGAGGAAAGAATAAGATATAACAAGCAAGACAGCAAACAGCGTTATACTCAGGCCCTGTGCTACAGGATGGGGCCTGCTGTTGAAGATGTTTACTTACTTTATGCCATGGTTTGCCGGGCAACAGAGTTTCCTCCAGGCAGGAGTCTAACCATGGCAGGTAATACACCTGTCGCTGGTCTCCCATTCTCTGGTGGATGTGTGCTGCAGGTAAGAGTTTCTAGTGAACCAGGACATTCAAGCTTACCACACATAATAACAATACACAATATCTTTCAAAAACAGGTAATATAAAGATAGATAGAACTGGAAAGATATCATTCCAAACTTCATTTTGGGGAAATACAGTTGAAAAACAGCACAAACAAAAGGAGGTCTCCGAAAGCTTGAAGGGAATAAAATAGGCCACTAAAATAATATGCTCACACCACACTGAACTTCTCTGATTGGCGCATTTAAATGCAACCAGTCTTTATTTTTACGACCTCATATATAAATATAATTTATTACGCCTGGTGTTGTGTACCCATATGTGTTGCTGTGTTGCTGGCTTGTTGGGCAGGGACGTATGGAGCCGTTCCCATTCTGTGTCAGGTTGTGCAAAGGGATTACGCTCCGGAAGCGCTCAGGGCAAGGAATGAGATTTAATGCCATTGCATCAATGTTGCATCAATTTATTTTGACATGTAACGCCCTCTACAGAGGCTTACTGCAAGCTGTTCAACGTTCGGCGCTTGGCGGCCAGGCGCTCGCCACACGTTATGTTATGTTATGCTGTTATGTTGCCAAACAATCTAACTTATCTCCCTATGATGACAAGAGCTTAGAGCATACATTTTGATCATTCCCAGGCCAGTTGTTTGAATCTTTTCCAGATATTATAGGAACTATTGACCCAGCAAATATACCGGTATATTTAAGTTCAATGACATCAGAATTTCGCTGTTTCGCGTTAGTTTGTGCAACATTTATTAACCCAGTCTGACCACCTCCGTATCAGCCAACTAGCGAGGTATGAATATATATGAACGACATTAGCACAAAGAAACTTACCAGATGTGGTTATAGTGAGAAATTCATAACAGGGAAGCTTGTAGACCTGACTGTTCATCTATTCTGACCGTTGATGTTGACGCTGTCATAGCAACTCGTCCGGGTGAATTGATAATAGTTGGGAGCTTAGTTTTCCGTGTAGACACCTGTCCATTTCCCGAAATCTGAACCTATGAAAAAACACCCACAACTTTAATGTTATTACAGCGTTCATGTTGCGGATTTGAAATATACCTCAAGAACTTGTAAGTTACTTTCCAAGTCCTGCTAAATTAGCGAGAATAGTTTTGCTGTACAACGCTCAAGCCTCACCAGGCTGAATTGAGTAGCCTGGCTCCTTAGTGCTGGCACGGAAATTGGTAAACTCCAGAACAAAAACATAATTTCAAAGTACCTTGCGTTAGGAAAAACACTACATGACATATTGTAGTGTACATTACACAGGGTGTAAGTCTTTATTTGGTTATTTCTTCCAGAGGTGCAGGAACATATTCTTTTGAGGAACAAAGATTTCATGATGCATCTTTATTTCCATTACCATTTTCTTTTTTGATAGCCAACAAAATATACAATTCCAAAAATATATATCTTTTTCCCATTTTGATCTAAGGTACTACCGAAACTAAATTATTCCTGTAGTTTTGTCATCTTCCATTCAGTATAAATGAAAGCCATTTACGGAATATATGTAGAAATGCTCATTACCCTCCGCGCACAAAAAAAAAGAAAAAGAAAAAAAAGTGATGTAGTTTTAACACATACCCGTCAGTCAACCGCCATACAGTACTCCTATACTGTGGGGTGGATTCTACCGCATTTGAAGAAACGGCCTAATTTCCCAAATATTTTCCCCCAGATTTAGGCACAACTCCATCCACAGCATAGATCGGAAGAATGCTGCACACAGCAGCTTCTGCTACCTAGTTCTGCAATGTTCTACATACACTAATGATAATAATAATTAATAAAATCAGGAAAGAGTAAGCTTTGTTAGGATAAGTCATGTTAAACTTAAGAGGTAAAATATTGTTCTTGGATATATAGCATTGCAGAAACAATCCCAGCATTTTCAAGGAAAGAATTCTAAGGGAAAGAACGTCATTAAGTAAATTCATGCCTTTAAGTGTTTAACAAAGTTTAAAAAGATATTGATTATTTAGGGACATATTTAACTAGTCCTAAACCACAAAGCACAGCAAAATATTGCAGTGAAATGTCATAGAGCTCTTTCCACAACGTCGTAAGTTTAGCTGCACTTTGGGGGATATGTCATGTGTCAGCAGGAAGCACTTCCTACAAGGACACAATTTTTTTTAAAATAGGCCATTTCAAAACAAGCTCAGAAGGGACGTGATCAAATTTGGACATGAAAACACTTTCGTTATGAAGTGACAGTTGATTTTAAGTCTTCTGGAGCCTGAAGCTGTACAGAGATCATTCACACAACACTTCTGGAACGGCCACGCGGCAAGACTGCTGCTTGCACGCGGGGTAATCCCTGATTGCATCATCTTTTCAGTGCTTCTTTCTCACAAAAACGAAAAATAAATAAATAACTGGAATTCTGTCTAGACAGACAGTAAACCAAGAGCGCATTCTGGCTCTGAGTATCAGAGCCTTGGAGCAGATCCAGCCTGAGCCACCGGCCCTGTTGCTTAAGCGAGACCAGAGTAAACGAAATTAGGTTTGAGCATCAGGGGTCACTCAAGGTGGCACCGGGCATTCCTGTCCAAATGTGACCTAGACGCACATTTGTGCAGCGCTTACGTAAGTTTTTAAAAATCAATCTGCCTTATCCATTCAGGTGAATACCTGTTGAGCAAATGTATATGTACCACCAACAGCTGATTGTTTGTTCAGTCAAGACCCACCAGTTCTGAAAGATCAGAGGAACAATCACTGCCAAGCCAGGGCTGTACAGTACAACCATATTTTTTAGCCTAACACTCGAGAAATTACAAGTGCCATTAAACTGAGGAAAAAGGGAACAATTGCATACCGGGACACTTCTCACTTTCTCAAAGACTATGCTGAAGCAACTGGACTCCCCAGCTTAGAATCAACACGTGACATGGAAAAGGATATATTAAAATAAAAAACTCACAAACACCATCAATAACTAGGTACTCAATAAGAGGGCAAAATACATTGCTGCTTATGAGCCTTGCTGCTGTAATTGAGTCATTCATTTAGTCAATACTTCTAATTTATTTCTGTGAAATAGAGGGGAATTTTTTTTTTATGCATTTATTAATTCTCATTAAAACATTAGCATGCAAATCTTAAATTTGTTCTTTTAATCCAAAGCAAATTAGTCTCGGTTCAACAAAGGAATGGAATACATTTAATAATTACATAGTAAGGCTATGTACTTAATGTTGAGATGGTTCCTTAAATAAACCTGCTCAATGAACAATTCCTACATGAGAAAACACTTTATTCTACAATAGAGACACTGAAAAGAAACAAAATCCCTTTTAATCTTAATACCTCGTGTAATTCAGGAAAAAAAAAACTGTCCATGTCCCCTGCAAGCCTGAATTTTTCAAGAAGTAAAAGGATAGTCCACTCATCTCATTAGCATAGCAGACAAATGCATCTCCAAAGTTTCGATACTCCAGACCTGACCTGGTCTTTTTTAGTTACCAGGAACGCTTCCAAGTTTGCTCTTACGGGTACAGTGGACATGAACACAGGACATTTTCAGTAATTTTTTTCAACAACAAATTGTATAACTCTGCAATGTTCTTCGTCATACAGACACATTTTAGTTGTGATGCTTGATGTCGTGCCTTTTTTTTTTTTTTTTGGACTAAATTCCTGTCGCTTTCCTGATCGTGGATCTTGGGGATTATGGCTTAGTTCCCATGGCTCAGCATAGACAACAAACACACAGCCTTCACTAACATGTCAGTTTCATGCTGTTCACAGGGGGTTGCTCAATGGTTCAGCTATCAAAGAAAAACAGCCGTCGAAAAGGTATCAAACAAATGTCCAGGCTAAATATTCAGAAATGCGGTTTGCGTTTGGTTGCAGCAGATACGACCGGATCCAAATGAAGTACTTAAGGCAGCTTTGCGGATTTGGTTGAAGCTTTATGTCTACATATTTTGGTTAGGTATGGAATGGGGGTTGCAAATAAACACCCTTTTGTTCTTGAGAATCTGAAATCTCCATTTAACTCATCATAAAGCATTGAGATAAAGCTCACTATTCAAACGCTTCTCAACATACCTTCTTTCTAAACCTGGGGAACTTCCAATGTTCAAGGTGTAACTGCTCTGATATTGAACATGGTCACTTATCACCTTAACTACAACTGGCCTGAATGAGTGGCTATGTTTCCATTAAGGCCCTGAAAGAGATGCTCGAGAGAACATGATGGAGGGGGAGGTTGCTATGCTGTGGGGGCTGAGAAATTTAAAAGACAAACACAATAAAATGGCTGAATTAAGAGCTATACAATAATTTCCCATTAAGGTATAAAAATATAAATGATCAGCTGGTTGGAGTGCACTGCGGTGCATTTGCGCTAAATTTGCATCAACATTCTGACCAAATCACAGCCAGTGAGATGCCTACAATAACAATTCAAACACGAGTACATTCAATGCTTAGCATATGCAGACACTTTTCCACATAAACCTGATTAACCGTGTGGGTGAACAGCACTATCATCCTCATGTACCTGGTGCTGGAAAAGCCATGTTCTATGCTGAACAACATCCATATAACTCACATATCTGTCAATCAGCTACCAACCAACAATTTGAGTACGGTGATAGTTTTCAAAAATTAAATGACAAATTAAGAAAAAAATACACAAAGGAAAAAATGTCCTGGAAGTCATATATCTCTGCAATCATTCCATGCCATCCAAAGTGAAAGGGTATAAGAAGTAAACAGTATTTTTTTGTGTTTTATTTTGGCTATGATGTATTGAGTCATCTTAGTGTATTTCGGCAGAATCCCTTGTGCGAAAACACTTAAGCAGTTTAAGACATATTACTGAACCCTAACTGAAAGAGTCCCAGTCTTCTTACATTTTCTGTTAGCTTTTTTCCCATTAACAATGATTAATGTAATTGCATTCTGAATGGGGATCACCATTCACAAATCCAGAGTTAACACTGTCAAATTTTCAAGCATTCCACGGAAGTAATTCCTCAACAGCATTTGATCATCTAACAAAGAGCACCATATATATATATTTTTTTAGTCTGCACAGCTGAGTAGTCTGTGCCAAATCACACTTCTTTGTTCGGTCAACATTTCCTCATGTGGTACACATGTGTAAAAATGAGAGAGAGAGCTGAGCACAGAGTCAGGTACAGTCCAAATTCATCCTCCTGACGCTGTCCAAGGTGACAGCCTGGAGCACACTGGAGATGGGGGAAGCCAGGTTTTCAGGCTCATCCAAGTGCACAAGTCTGTCGTGGGGTGTATGGGGGGGGGGGGTGTTTGCTGGAGGAGAGGGCTGCAGTGAGGGGGGGGGGGGGGGGGGGAGGGGGGATCAGAGAGGTCAGAGATGTGACAGTTTGATTTTGTTTAAATGTTCTTAAAAACATATAACCCCAGAGAAAAAAAAAAGAAAAAACTCTTGGTTGAGCTGGAGGTCATAGGTTCATTCGGAGATGCTCTGGCCGCTTGGACATCATGGGGTAGGCCTGCGTTTTGAAGGGTCCCGTGCTGGCTCCCGCAGGGGGCCTGATGGGAAGGGGGGCAGAGGCCTCGGCGCTGGCGGTGACGTCCATCAGCTCGGCCGGGGTAACCTCCATGGCCTGCTCCGCGGGTGACTGAAGAGGCAACACTCTGGGCAGCGTGGGGCCCCGGGGCCAGCAGTCCCCGCCCGAGAACTTTACTGGACTGAGAGAGAGAGAGAGAGAGAGAGAGAGAGAGAGAGAGAGAGAGAGAGAGAGAGAGAGAGAGAGAGAGAGAGAGAGAGAGAGAGAGAGAGAGAGAGAGAGAGAGAGAGAGAGAGAGAGAGAGAGAGAGAGAGAGAGAGAGAGAGAGAGACACAAGGTATTTATACAGGTAGAACGTGCATTCACACATGGAATACCAGCATCAACACAGGGAATACCATCAATAACAGAGAGAGAACATGCATAGCATGTTAACACAGGAACACAGGAATGTTAACATAGGAAATATCAGCATCAACACAGGGAATAAAAGCATTAACATAGAAACAATCAGTATGAACACAAGGAACACCTGCATTAACACAGGAAATACCAGCATTTAAACAGAGAGAAAACACATTCATGTAGGGAATGCCAGCATTAAAACAGGGAAAACACTGAATGAAAATGGTTTCATTTTCAGTTATACATATTTCTGATCTAAAAGAAAAAAAATTATAATACCTGCAGCTGTTCATATATGATCCATATATGATATATGAATTACGAGTCATTACATTTTTTGACATTTCATAAATCAGGGTATGATTAACCAACAGGTGTCAACAGATGAAATGTAGTCAGCACCAAGCTAATTCTACTGAGAGATGGTGTTTTTAATGAGGTTCAAATGAACAGTCTTCTCAGAATACCTGACTGGTGTTCTTGGGCTTCCCAAGAAACGTCTGGGTGACCGGATTTTTGGCTCAAACGAGAACTTCTCCTTAACGTTTTCCAACACGGATGGAGCCACATATGTGAACCCCTGAAAAAAACAAACAGAAAGGATGCAATCAGATATGCCCACAAACACAGACTAGCACAAAACATTGAGGAAATAAAGGGAAAAACAGACAAAAACACAAGTCAGTGTTTCAGAGTGATGCTTTTGCATGGATGTATTATGTGGAAGTTTATTTTTTCAGCTGACATGAATTAACATGAACTATATATAGTACCGATTCCTTTTGCCAAAACCCACCATGCAATTTGAGTAATGAATCAACTTCATTTACCACTATAATACAACTGTTAAAGCCAATTAAGAAAAGTACTACTTTTGCCTTAATAGAAGAAAACATAATATAATCCAGCATACACACATATAGCCCCTGACAAACCCGCTGCAAACGGGTGCTTGTGGCCTTACCAGGAAGACTTGGTTGGCACTTTCACTGAGGGTGGAGTCATCAGGGCTGTCTACAGGGGTCTGGCTGGTGAACTTTGAGTCGAATTGGCTCACGTCGTCTGCGGATTGCTGGGGAGACGAGAGAGAAAGGAGACACTCAGTGAAGCTCTGAAACTCCTTAGCCAGAGGGGCACTGGGGGGGAGGGGGGTGGATGCTTACCAGAAATGGTTTAAATGGAGGCTCCACCTTCCTGGCCAAGAGATCCTCCCAGTTAATGTGTCGGAAAAAGGGATGTGTCTGGAAGCAGGAGAGAAAAAGGCATGACTGGATTCATCTAACCCTGCTGCGCTCGGCGGCACTGATCTCTGATGAGCTGTCAGACAGGGAGCTAATCGGTCACTGCTCCTTCTTCTCCCGCTCCGGTGTTCCTGAGGGGAGCACAGACTAGTGCACTCAGAATGTAACCAGACTGTCGCTCTCTCTCTACCACAGCCTGTCATCTTCAGCTGGAAAAAAGCACAGAGACCTGGAACAGTCCTCACTCCCACTCAGCATGACCTCCGCCTGCTCCTACCTGCACCTCTGTGGCGTCTCCCGGTCCTCCCCCAAGCCGTGAGGAGGCGTTTCTTTTAAGCAGCTGGAAGTCAAATAACACCAATTCAGCCAATCAGTAATGAGATGAACAGCTTGCAAAATAACCATGTTTTTCTAATTCAATCTTTTGATAATATTACATAGGGAGACAATTCCACCAGACGCAGCCCCGATAGAATCTTCAAAATGCAGAGTTTATCCTACATTATAATGTCTCAGTTTAATATCATAGCTTCCTTCAAGCAACAAGATGGGCCAGAAATATCTGAGGTGGTCAAATATAACACAGGCCTGAAGAGACAGACAACCCCTTTTAGGACAATGAATACAGCAAAACACTACTCAGGAGACAAACTCTCTAAATATAGGTCTAGGGTCAAATGCATTCAATGTAAGTATGAAATAAGCAGCAAAGTCATTCAAACTGAAAGAAATCAACACATACCTTCTTTAGAAGGTCCCTGGCTTCTTGTGTGAGGTAGGGTGGAAGGTTCAGCTTACATTTTAAGATTTTGTCAATGGTCTTCTTCCTGTTCTCACCAGTGAATGGCGGCTAGGAAGAAAATCATTACTGTAACAAATACATGATCAAATTTTATACCAGTAAATAAAATCTTTTGTGGATTTTTGAGTGGAGTAAATTTTAGTTAAATTTACTTTAAAATCCACTGCACTTGGTGGAATAGATCTTAGAAGAACTATAGCTTAAAGGCTCCAAGACCATTTTTCAGAACAAAAAGATGGCGCTGCACAAGTAATTGTCTTTGCATAGCAATGATATACCAGGCAGAGATGGTAACTAAGCACAGGTAGAAAAATGTGGGACCTACTGCTCCAGTCAGCATGTCGTACATTAAGGCCCCAAGACTCCACCAGTCAACAGCGCGGTTGTGTCCACTTCTCATCAGGATCTCTGGTGCCCTGGGACCACATGGAGGAAAGAGCTAAATGCTGCATAATACATTTATGCACACCGGCATACATATTCATACTTCTGCTCACAAATGTTAATTACAAAAATACACTCATTTTTATGACAACGGACAATCTTTGGCCTGACATTTAAAATTCTTACGTGAAGCGGCTCGGTTGTCAACATGGCTAAGCCTTACGACCTTCAACGCCACCTGTGTCACCAGCCAGCATTGTGCCGGAGCCCACGGCTCTAGCTTCAGTTTCATGCAGTTTCAAAATGAAACAAATGGATGGCAATGTTTACGTCCTGCCTTTGTTTCTTTGAGGACCACTCCTTCACTATAAGTAAGATGGTGATGAAGAGGCAAAATTAAAGACTGTCTTGCACCAGCACTGAAGGGACTTACATGTACTCTATGGTACCACAGAAAGTGTGAGTGACGGTGCCATCATGGATCGACTCTTTGCACAAGCCAAAGTCTGTCAGCTTCACATGACCTGCAAAAAACAGACACTATATAAGTACACTGTAATTAAAGAAACAACTTCTGATCACATCTGCACACATCCATTTAATTAAGCACACAGACAACAGCATGTTTGCCCAATACTGCTTAATACAATGAATGAACAGCAAAGATAATACAAATAGGATATGCTACCACTTACAGGAATCAATTTCACTAAGCCATACTATTAATAGCACAAACAAATCTATAGCACAAATCTTTTTTCAGGACACTGCGATTGCCTTTTCGAGTCTGAGTTACATTGGGTAGGATCTGCATAATTAACTGGAGCAATTTAACTTTTTCATTTAAAAGTACTACTGCCAGAGGCAAAGGGAAACCAGGGTCTTCCTCCAGACCTGATTCTGCCCCTTCACTGCATTAAACATACAGCAGGCTGACGCTGCTGAAGATGCTCTTGCAGGGAGTCTGTATGAATCACGGCTGCAGCGTTACCTTGGCTATTGAGCATGATGTTCTCCGGTTTCAGGTCCCTGTAGATGATGCCGTTCTGATGCAGATGCCCCAGAGCCATGGAGATCTCTGCCAGATAAAAGCTGCAAGTAAAAAGCCTTTAGGGCCTGCTTTTCAATGCCTTGGATTAAAGTACTTGAGAACTACTGCTTTGTGAGAACCAGGCTTTTGCCTTTAAAAATTGTTAAAGAGGGGGAAAAAGGCTAAACAAATGTAAAAACTAACACTGCATTTGTCAAACTCTGTGTTTTATTATAAATAATAGCAATCATATCAGAATAACATAAATCACTGGAAATAGCGTCATTCCATTCTGCATGATTTTGAATGAATTTTCTTGGGGAATCACTTCTCTGGAATAAAGGCCTGTGATGCAAGGATTGCTTCTTTGCATAGGACTTACCAGGCTGTGTCTTCCATGAAAATCCCTTCTCTTTCCAGTTGCATAAACAGCTCTCCACCTGCAAGTTGGGAGACACTGTTAAAATTTGTTCTAACTATATTTAAGACCCAGATCATGAGGTCTGGTAAGTGCCCCTAAGGCCTTCATTAAACATTTAAAGTTAAATATTTGAACTATTGCCTGGCTGTTGTATTACAGTTCCCATTTCCTCCACATAACAGCCAACCTGAAACACTGTTATGAATATCATATAGGTATTATGCATATGTTTAATGGTTTAATGTATAACTTCAGAGTTCAGAGGAAGGCAGTTGTCTGCACATGTTAATTTGCAGTGCCTCCGTCATTTGTTTGGGTCTGATAATAGACATATCTAATTCAGAACCAAAACATACTCCCAGAGATGTAGAGGATGTCTCACAGCCAGAGAGGAAATAGAGAGCAGTAATATACGGCAGTGACCCCCATGCACAGTGCTAGATTCTCTCACTGCTCAGGCCAGTGACCCCCACGCACAGTGCTCGATTCTCTCACTGCTCAGGCCAGTGACCCCCATGCACAGTGCTCGATTCTCTCACTGCTTAGGCCAGTGACCCCCACGCACAGTGCTCGATTCTCTCACCGCTTAGGTACTCCAGGATGAGGTACAGCTTGCCCCCGGTCTGGAAGGCGTAGATGAGATCGACGATGAAAGGGTGCTTCACCTCCTCGAGGATGTTCCTCTCGGCCTTGGTGTGGGCCGTGTCCTTTGCATTTCGCACAATCATGGCCTATGCACCGCAAACAGAAGAAACACAGTGTTAACCAGCTGCCGCCACTGACTCCAGCAAAGAAATGACACCCGCTTCAGGGAGGCTTGCTTAAAAACACCTTACCTTTTACTACATACAGATATGTTACACATTAAATGCCTCTACGGTTTATTTTTTCATGTCATTTGCATGGTGATTTGTCTCACCTTATTTATCGTCTAAGAAAGAAGCAATGTTCTCCTCAGCGCTCAGACCTGCTCGTATTTGTGTTGTTAATGGTCATGGTTTCCCTTGTGACCAGATCTAGTTTCATTAAGGAAACTGAACCTTTGCATAACACATACACTCACTGAGCAAAATAAATTATCCTTCCTATCAACTGAACTGCATTTTTACTCATCTTAAGGTAACGGAAGCAACAAACCTAAATGAATCTACAGACACTCTGAGCAAGGCTTCAGCTAACGTGTTACTTCTGATGAAGCATTTTACAAACACTGTATCAAGGTGAATACTGAAAGAGGCAAACTGCTCAGATATATATTTTCCCATTACTTTTCAATCACTTTTCATGGATAAATGTAAAATTTAAGGATTATTATTTTTCACTGTAATAGAAAATTCCCCTGAAATTGGGCTGTTGTGCAGAAGAAATTACTTTTTAAAATACACTACTTTCAGAGTTCTTTGTTTCTGCCCACCCACCATGCAAAAGCGCGCGTCTGCAAAGAGCAGTGTCTTTAATGTACAAGCCAGTGAGCAAGCAATATCTGCACACTGACATGTCCTCACTTTACACAGTAAACAGCACTGAGCTAGTGAGTTAGCAAGAGAGATGGATGTATTTCATTTCCAGTAAAGAAAAGTACAAATTAATTTAGCCTTTGTGGTCTGGGCCCTCTTCTGTTTCTACTCAAGGACACAGGGATATTTGACCACTTTCCCCGACTTTCCGGGATGAACATATTTTGAAGGATTTTCAAGGGCCGTGGGAACCCTGGGGGTAATTTCAGGCCAATCAACCCCCTCTTTGTAATCAGTCATCTCGGGGCTGCAGTAAACATCAGCCAAACTAAACAGAGATCTTACCGAGGCCAAGGCTTCATGAAAGGGTGGTTTTTTTGTGGAAAAAAACACAATACAAGAGCTGAGTGTAAAAACAGGGTGCAAATGAAAACGCAAAAAAAGAGAAGGTCAGATGTGGGCTCCTTGTGTGTTTCATAAAAACATGTCAATGAACAGTGTAGTCTCTTCTAATAAATATACTGGGCAGGACTACCTCAGGGCTAACAAGCCACACAAGAGCCTACGCATTAATCCTCTATTCAAGAGTGCCAAGGGTTTTTGTTCTGTTATAAAAAAAATAAACCCAGGGAAACTGTTCTGTGGGACATAGAAAGCATTTATCAGCCAGCAAGAGCCATCTTCCTGGTACATGTTTGGTGCATTCTCTCTAACCTAAATCTGATTTTCAAATGTCAGCTGACTTTCACATTGATTTCAAGCCCCGGTTAATGGGGACGTTCAAAGCTAATAGCGAGGTAAAGTAATTGTTAGTGTTTTGTTTTGAGCAGTCCCATACCTTCTTCAGGACCTTCATGGCAAATATCTTTCCTGAAGCGGCACCAGTGACTTTTCGAACCTGGAAGACCTAGAAACGTGGGGGGAAAGAAATACCAAAGACAGTTTAAACGAGGCCTTCGGAAGAGGAAAACAATCTGTACTCTTCAAACAAACACCTACACATTTCTCACCTTCCCATATCCTCCTTTGCCCAACACCCGCAGCAGCTCGAAACACTCGGGCCGAATGTTCTCTGTTCCTTTGTTCACGCTGTCTTCCGATATTTCAAACTTTTCACAGCCCTCCATGTTACTGAGGACACACAATCACATAAAATGCACATAAATAAAAACAATAACACTACGGTCACCATCAAAATTTGGGTAACCGGAGATTTAAGGATCTAGCTGCTAAACTAACTAGCTGGCTCTGTATTAATCGCATTTTTCATCTTTTAAAGCTTCTTTGTGATGGATGAGAAGAAATATTATATGAGCACAATCACATTAATAAACACTGTGGTATCTATTCATCATAATAATCACTAGATCACAAACACATTTTTGCTGTTAGGATAATTCCCCACTCATAGGGCATTATCTCTACGTCATATGTGTGCAGTCACTGATTGAACTAGGTTAGTGATAATGTTTCAAACGCTGGATGGCAAAAACAGATGTGAATACTTACAATTCAAACCCACTGCACTGGTCCATGTACTCACTGACCTGAGCCTGCAACATAGAGGCAAGCACTGCACATCAGTGAAAAATTACAAACAAATGTCACAATTGCTTATTACCCTTGGCATCAACTATCCACAGCAAATATTTATGTGCACAAATACCTTAAAGGGGGGGGGGGGGTCAGGTGGCTTGCAAATTATCTCTCACTATATTACCAAGAAAACAGAATTTCTTCTCATTAACTAGGTTTGAATACTGACAATTTTACTGACCATCCTTAGGCCTGTACAGTATATTATGAAGTGGGATAACATGGGAAACAAGATGAGAGACAAAAAAGATTTTTTTTTTTTCTCGGGACTTAAGCCAGCCACATCTATTTACCTTTGCTGCACTGCACTGCAAGGACAAACCTGGCAACACATTTTCAATATGGACGTGCTTACACCAAGTTACCACATTCACTTTATCAAAGAAGTGTGCTGTGTTGATAAATATGTGGGTCAAAGCCAAGTTCAGGGCATACTGATACAACACGGCTGTCTTCAGAGCCACACAACAGTGAGCAAAAGCACAAGGGAGAACTCGTCTGCGGGTTGAGATTAATGCACTGCTTTTAACAGCTTTACTGGAAATCATAAACTGCCGTTTCATAAATCAAAGGTCCTCTTCATGACCATCTTCACTGGAAATTTGGCAAGGAAAAACCTCCTCCAGTCCCTTAGATGTTGCCACAAGCCATCTTTCACTGAGCTGGAAATACACTGGACAGAGTCTGGACTTTTAGACTCTGTATTGTCATTATGGGATGAACTTGTTTCCTTTGAAATGGCCACACAATGGCTGAGAATAAACTACTGAACACCCCCCCCCCCACACCCCTGGTAAAACTCCACACTCATCCAAATACAGAAAGATGGTTCAGATGCACTGCATGTGAACCAGTCCTGCTGCTTCTTTTCTCGGTTTCTTTCCCTGCAGGCTATGCCCTGTGGTAAAACATGTGTTTGAAATAAGCAGTTAACGCTTCACACACAAAAAAAAAAAATGTGCAGAGTTGATTAATTCCACAAAACCTGAAGATTAATGGTCCATTTTCTCCCAAACACAAAAACAAATTATCGCCCACATGAGAAGCAATCTATGATAAATGACCCAATTTCAGTGTAATTCATATTCTTGTTGTGCTACTGCTTTAGCATCCTTTTTAACTGAATTTCCCTTCTCCTGACCTCATGGTGCAGAATATTTAACAACAACAACAACAACAAACTCCTGGACGCTTTCATGACTGATGTTCACATGTAGGCCCAACTCCAAAATGTCCGATTTGCTCAGCCTTCTACACACCTTCATTCCAGCTCTCAAGAATGGCTACACCTTACATCTGCAGAGGGGACAACACCTTCAAAGCCTCCAGTGCTCAAAATTTGACTTTCTAATCAGAGGTATGAATAGATGGCTTTAATAACCCTTCAACCACTAGGCAATACTGATAAACTATCATACTTTATGAACTGCTGATACTGCACTATTTCCCTCAAGACTTAAACTACTGTTGGTAATAGAACCTACCAAAAAGGCATATGTCTGCACAGTATCACTCCTCTACAGTGATGCTACTCTTCAGCTAAACATTGTGCACCAATACTTAAGCACAGTAGGTGGGCAGACACACTGTAATTATGTGTTAATGCATTACATTATTGGCATCTAGCAGATGCTCTTATCCAGAAGAACTTATATCAATTACAGGTTTTTACAATGTTATCCATTTACACAGCTGGATATTTACGGAGGTAACTGTGGGGTAAGTACCTTGCCCAAGGGTACAGCAGCAGTGGCCCCGTGGGGAATCGAACCGGAAACCTTTTGGTTACGAGTCCTGCTCCTTAACCACTATGCTACACTGCAGTCACAGTATTGCCCTATCACAGTGCACCCCAGCACTGTGCGGCACAACACCATTCCAGCCCTTCACAGTGACAAACAGCTGTACAGGCGAAACTCACTCCGACACCCAAGCCAAGGCCAATTCTGTCCTGTAAAAACCTGCCATCATTCAGTCGCTCACCTATCCAGTTCACCATTGAGCTCTAAAAAAAAAAAAAAACCCACATAGTGTGAACCCACGTGCTTACAGAGGAAATACCGTCTCGATGTCCACCAGCTTCAATCATCTGTAGAGTGCACGGCTGCCTACTCTACCGCAAGAAATTCAGCAGTATCAGGTTCTACATAATTGACTGCGTTCTAGATAACATTTCTCCAAAGCAACGGACCTGTCTTTCAGCAGCTAGCTGGCTCTTCCCTTCTCAAAGGCACAATTAAACATCATAGCCTTCACATGCTGGAAAACAAAATACACCTGGGCAAAACCAGTTCTGAGAATACCACCAAGCAACAGAAAACATAACCACAGGGGTTGCATGCATACAAAGCTCAATATATAGAACCATAGCACTATTCAGCTGTCTGTACCACAGGATACACATTGCAGACAATCTGCTGTATGGTTTGCATAATGAAACACTCACACACATAAACTCATCCTGTAGAAAAATTACAGCTGGAGACACTTTTTTAACCTATTAAAGCCATGCTTAATGCCGTACACATTCTACTACACTAGAGCATTAAAACATTAAACTCCATTCTTAGGCAAATATTTGTTCAATAACAATTTCTTTAGATATATTAAGACTTTTATACCTTTGAATCTGCACATATGTTCATAATGTGGATATTCCTTTGCATATTTCTTTGATTATGTGCAGTGAAAAACCTGACTCGCGTGACGTGGGCACTGTGCTGTATCCCACCTCCATAAGCCTCATACGTTGCTTTTACAGTCACGACGTGAAAAACTCTTTAGTAGTAAAAGATCTAACTACGCTATTTAGGCTAAGTATTTACTTTCCGTAGACTACACAGGATTGTGCTATAAATGGTCGTATTTTGAAAGCATCGCAAAAATCGTGCGAATAATTTGACCAATGTCAGATTTCCCCTGCATGTTTTGCAGAACGTATTAAAAAAGACAGTCTGACAACAGATATGCATTATTTACTTTATTGTTTTTAATATTTCATCACGGGCCCTTTTGCTTTATTCCAGCTAGGGAATGGGCAACACATTTATGAGAAGTATTTATGGGGTTATTTGAGAGGGCGTTTATCAACCATCTGACATGCTCAGCGGTACATGTTGTCTGAAGCAAACGTGAACCATTAACAGTACTAGCTCAAGTACCTACCAGTACCAGTACCAGTTCGAGCAAATCAAAGTCTTGGAGCTACGCTAGCTCAAGCTGGTCATGTAGCAAACAAGGCAACGTTAGCTAGCCAGCTAGCTAATTAGCTACACAGCTACCTACTTGATTGAGCAAACTTAGCTCACGTTACTGTTTTTTTTTTTGGGGGGGGGGGGGGGGGGGCTACTCTTACTTTCCTTATAATGTGCTTTGGACGTAATAAATAAAGGTATGGCTGTAAAATATGTGCGTGATCAGCATTTTTGCTATCTAGCTGAATAGCTGTTGCGTTGTTGGTATTATAAATGGTGCATGCTTTCTCAAAATACTGCAAAAATCGCTGGCAGGCTCTCACATTTTATACGCATATAATCTACATTCTGTGTTTTCCGTCATAGATCTAAAACAAGCCAAAACCTAGCTAGCCAATCTAACTATCAAATGTCAAGAGTTATCGGAGTGGCACCACTGGACGCCGCTAGCCTAAGTGAGATAGCTACTACAGACAAATCGCAAATCACGGTAGCTAATGTAACAAGCTAACTGGGAAAAGAAAGGAAAAGTCCTAAATTAGACAGCTAGCTAGCGCACTACAGCTAACTCGCTTACATGTATTGTCAAGTCTGCTACCAAGGTAGTTAGCAGTTTATTTTGGGGAAGCTAACTGAGGGAAAAACTGCTAGCTATCAAACAAGCTTTGACCCAAGTTTCTTTAAGATCTCCAAAGGTATTTAGTTAGATCCGATGGTTAACCAGCTAGATTACAAACAAGTTGTAACGTTATTTACAGACACATATCTTGCTAAAGTAGTTTATTACTTCGAACTGATACCTATCTCGGTAGTTACCTATCTGACAACTCCCCCGTTGTGAATGCTGATCTCTGAATTAGGCCCTATACGTGCAATTGCCTGCAAATAAGACGGGCCTTAACTGGGGAGAGTGCAGTCTAACGCAAGCCATCTACCTACCTCCTCAAGATCATCGTCTGACACATTTTCCTCAGGCTGATCCAGATCGATGTCAAACACGCCAGCCATGGCCACGGGTCTCTTTTTTTCTTCCTCAGTCCGTTAGAGTAGCGCTCTCCGCCCGCCTCATGGACATACACACACCGCCGCCATAACCGGTTACACTGCGAGCCATGTGCTCAACACCGCCAGCGGAAAAAACAAAGCAAGCAACGCACTGATCTCCTCACAAACTGGATTGCCCCGGCTCTCTCCTGTGACACCTGTTTGGAAATCAAAATCACACTACATTACATTTTTAATTGAATTTATCAAATTAAATGTTGCATGCTTGAGAACTGGTTCAAAACTGTTCAGCAAGCAAACATATGGTGTATGTAATTAAATAAGGAGAATTATTGAACTCGGTAAATTCAGATGATGTTAGCTGTTATATGAGGAGGTATACATGACACAGGTTTTGCAACACAAACCACAGATGTTCTCCTTCGGCAAGGGCTTGTACTTTGAACAAAAATGTATTCGATCACAATACAACTTAATAATATATAATAATAACACGATATAGTTTAGCATCGCTCTTCCAGTTCATTGTTAGTTCCGTGGTAGTATGATAGAAGTTAATGTTTTTCTTATGACTCACCGTTTGGCAACATGTAACGTTATCATATTGCTCGTCTAGTATGATGCAATTTTACGTTTCATTTGCTCAGAAGACACTATTGTCCAGAACAGCGCAGAACTAAAATGTTTTACTTGATCATTTGAAGCAGTCTCGCCTTTACAGAGGAAATCTGGGTTAAGTGTCTTAACCAAGAGCACAGTGGCATTTTGTTGCTCTCATTCTATAGAGCACTGTAAGTGATATAATAATGTAGGGACCACGGGCCAATTGCAACGACCTTAGCAATGTCTTAACTCGCAGGGGTCAGTGGTCAGCGCACTCTGTCAGAATAGCAACAGTTGTCCTTAATTAACGAGATTAAGAACAGCCCTTCCAGGCCTATATTGTTCAGTGGTCTAATGGACTAAACCCCTGCTAAGGTCGTCGCAAGATAATGTTTTATATTTTTCAGTAGTAACAATATTGCTTATCTAACACTTGTCCATTTAGGAACCTCTGTACCTATATAGTTATTAGTCACTATTCTTATATTCTGTGATGTTTTTAATTAATGAGTAATACTGTACTTTCCTGACTTTACTGTTAGGCACATTTCGGGTAATTTGCATAAATTTAACATTTAACTGTTTATACATTATGGCAAGCGGATAACAACCGCTCCATCCCCTTTATGAATAGACAAAGATGGGAAATCGACTTCCAGTACTTGCGCCTGCGCACTGTTCTTTCTGTTGCTTGACCGCTAGTGACCCTGTCCTTCCCTTTTTCCCTTGTTTTTATTACTGCGCAGATTATCTGCAGATTTTATGATAGTTAAAGATGTGGATCGGCTGAAATCAATGACTCTTCAACAGCATGAACCGTTCCAGTACAGAGACAGATCGATGAATCTGCGCATGTAGTTAGAGACGAACAAATCCGGAATTTGCGCCATACAGTGCAGATTGTGGGCGTCTCTTATGCTGTTATGCGCCAATGTGTCACAGTTTGAAATTGCTGCTGGGGCAACCTAGCCATGAGCACTAGCATGGACGCATTGCTGCCGGAAACAACTTTACGTTAGAGCTACCTAGCCAAATTAAACATTTGAACCCGATAGCGAGATTGCTAACTAGCGGATGGATTGGTTAGCTGAATGTCTATCTAATTAGTTAGTTATCGATCTACATTGGCAACTAAGACAGAGACGTCAAAACTTTTTCGACACTCAAGGCGGTCACTGGCTGCTAACCTATCGATGAACACTTAGCTACCAACTGTCACTAGTCAGATCCAAAGGTTATCCTTTCAAAACTGACTAGGTGTTTTATTTAGGTAACACTTGCTAGCAAGGCAAAAATATCATTGATAAGTTGTGTCACGTTAGTTATCGATCTGACGTTAATGCTAGCTTTGTAAGTGGGGCTAGCTAGCTAAATGGCTAACCGGCAAGATGGTAGCGCTACTCAGATACGCTGCCTTTAGTAGCTACGTCTAGTAACTGCTAACCTGGTGGCTAGTCGTAACCTAGTTAGCTAACGTTAGCTGTCTAGCTGTCTGTCGAGGAAAACGAATACGGTTGACATGCAGCGACTAGTAAAGGAAAAGAAAGCTTAAATGAGCTAGCTAGCAGTAAACATTGAATTCGACCTTGTTTTATGTCTGTTAAAGTTAAAGCAGAGAGATGTCAGTTGTGACAGTTCAGCTGGGGCAGTGTGGTAACCAGATTGGACAGGAGCTGTTCGACGTCATTAGCAACGACTCCAACGATGCACGAACATGCAGCCCCAGAGCCCAAGGGAAGGCGTACCATGCCTGCAGCCAGGAAAGGTTCTTCAACGAGGAGGCTTCGGGAGGTACGGTGCCACGAATGAATGTGCTCCTGAATTTGTTGTTAAATCGCATCCATCTCTGAGGTGTGTCTCTGAATTTGCATCTGTGTTTACTGCGAGATCGAATAATTGTCTTCTTTTACCACTGAATGTTGTATATCATGTTTCAGCATTACTGTCAAGTTTTTTTTTTTTTTTTCAGACAGGAAAAACAGACAATAGAAGTGATAAAATATAGGTAGTACGTAATGCAACAAACTAATGTGAGAATGTATACGTTTACATCTGGTTTACATTTTTGATAAAATATGTATGCGACATATAAGATGATGGATGTATACAGATTTGAACAACAGCAGCACTTAAAAGAGGCAGCACATTTTACCTGGATCTCTGGGTCTCTGTTAGAGCAGTGTTTCTGCAAGGCAGTTAGACTATAAAGAAAACATGTGACTTAATCAGCAGAAAATGAACATAATTGCCTCATGGATCAGGAAGTGTGCGTTCCCTGAATGTGTTTTCTGCATAGATCCCTCTGCCCGGGCTGTCCTCATTGACATGGAGCCCAAAGTCATCACTCGGACCATTGCCACGGCAGCAAAGTCTGGCAGATGGAAATATGGGGAGCAGTCATTCTTCTGCCAGAAGCAGGGCTCTGGAAACAACTGGGCCAATGGGTAAGCCTCTGACTGGGGTGTGTCCAGCTTTCCTGCAGAGGGACTTCTCAATGTCTGTCTTTCCAAGAGAGCGCTTGCAACACTGGGCAGTTTAGGTTGACAGGGGTTCAAACAGGATGTTGCACAGTGCTTGTTTAATGCACACAGAAGAGGTCCGCAACTCCGTAAGTGAGATTCGAACCCCAGTTATCATCACATAGCTGACTGTAAGGGCTAGTGTTATTACCAGTTGAGCTAAAGGAAATTTGCTGCTAGCTTCATTGGAAACAGTGCTAGTTAACCAAGTATCAGGGAGTGACGTCACTGAAACCACTCTTCTACTTGCTCCACAGGACTCACACAAGCTACTAATTTCAGCTCTGCTGCACCTGTTTTTTAACTTTCTGTGGCATTGCAGTATTCTGCACATAAGCACCATTTTCTTCAGCTGCTATGCCTATTTGCAGGACAGTCTAGTTGCTGAAGAATCCATAGATCCATAACATATGCTAAAATAATCTGCAGAAATGAATACAGATAAATAAATACTGTTATATTTTCCCTGCTGCCCAGTCATCTGGCTTGGTGTGATTTCTCCCTTCTCAGTCTCTGAGTTACATTACATTATTGGCATTTACCAGACGCTTCTATCCAAAGCGACCTACAAGCTTTTTTTTTTTTACAATGTTATGCATTTATACAGCTGGATATTTACTGAGGCAATTGTGGTTTAAGTACCTTGCCCAAGTGTACAACAGCAGTGCCCCAGCAGGGAATCGAACCAGCAACTTTTTGGTAACGAGTCCTGCTCCTTAACCACTATGCTACACTGCCACCCCATGAGTCCTGCAGGACCATCATGGGATGACCGACAGACACGCCTCAAAATCGTCACGTGAAGCTCATGTGGAAGTGCAATGTGACAATGGCTAGTATTGTGAGGGAATTTTTAGCTTTGCATCGTCATGCTCCCAGCCAGCTGTTGTCAAATGAATAGGCCAGTTCTTCCCTTCCACTTTGTCACTGGAGCTCTGGACATTACATTCCATTCATTTAGGAGACGTTCTTATCCAGAGAAAAGATAAGATATCCAGTAAAAAGAAAGAGAAGTGTATCCATTCAAGTTGATTGAGCAACAGTTGCAGACCAGGCTAACAACACTCCCAGACCAGTGAGTGTGAGTATAACACTATTCAAGCCCTACCGCAGGTTAACTTGTGCCACCTGACTCTACAGCCCGGACAGTAGCTGAAGGACCGTGACGTGTGACCACTGATCGGCCAGCCATGTCATCGTCATCACATCTGCTGTCTCCCTCGCAGGTTCCGTGTGCATGGGCCCCGTCACCAGGAGGCCATGGGGGACCTGGTGAGGAGAGAGGTGGAGCGCTGCGACCGCCTGGCGGGCATCCTCACCATGATGAGCGTGGCCGGGGGCACGGGGTCGGGGGTGGGCACCTATGTCACCCAGTGTCTCAGAGACGACTACCCGCACACCTTCATCCTCAACCAGCTGACCTGGCCCTACTGCACTGGGGAGGTGAGGGTCACAGCGCTGAGCCAATGAGCCAGTCAGTCCGCTTCACATTTTACAGGTTGTCTAGCTAATAGTATCAGTAAGTCATTACATTACATTACACTATTGTCATTTAGCAGATGCTCTTATACAGAGCGACTTACATAGGTTACGATTTTTTGACTAGTTATCCATTTATACAGCTGGATATCTACTGATGCAATTGTGAATTAAGTACCTGGCTCAAGGGTAAAATAGCAGTGCCAAAGTAGGGAATTGAACCAACGACCTTTTGGTTACAAGCCTTGCTGCTTACTACTATGCTACACTGCTGCCAGCAGTCATATGTTTAAAGGAAATTTGTATTCTTGGGAATACAAGCAATAATAAGATACTGCTACCTTACTCCTGGCTTGTAGGCAGCGCAAGTGGAATGACATTGTGTTTCTGCCACAGGTGATCGTCCAGAACTACAACTCAGTGCTCACGCTGTCACATCTGTACCAGTACTCTGATGCCATCCTGGTCCACGAGAATGACGCAGTGCACAGGATCTGTGCTCAGCTCATGAACATCAAACACATCTCCTTCAGCGATGTCAACAAGGTCATCGCTCACCAGCTGGGCAGCGTGCTTCAGCCCGCGCACACAGGACACACACACAGTCAGTACAGCAGAAACCCAATGGGTGAGTGCCACTGTAAAAGACACACACACACACACACACACACACACACACACACACACACACACACACACACACACACACACACACACACACAGCCAGTACAGCAGGAACCCAATTTGTGAGTGCCACTGTAAAAGACACACAAACACACACACACGCACACACACAGTCAGTCAGTACAGCAGGAACCCAATGGGTGAGTGCCACTGTATCACACACACTCGTGCATGCACACGCGCACACACACACACACACACAACACACAACACACAGCACTGACACCCATCCACACAGACACAAGACTCACTTTCACACATACTGTATACACATCATTTACTGTAGTACTGTAGGAACACACTCAGCGTCCTACCTGACAGAGTACAGTAGAAGCACTCATATCCCTGTGTGTGTCCTGTGTGCAGGGGAGCTGATGAGCAGTCTGGTGTGCCACCCTGAGTATAAGCTCCTGAGCCTGTGCACCATCCCTCAGATGGCCAGCTCCTCCCTGCCCTACAGCGCCTTCTTCTGGCCAGGCCTGCTCAAGCACCTGAGACAGATGCTCATCTGCAGCGCCAGGATGGAGGAAGGCAAGCAGAGCCTGCCCGAACAGAGCGCGCTCAGTCACAGCGGAGCTCTGTGAGCACGGCTGATACAACAGAGGATACTCTTACCCAGAGCAACTTGCACAGCTTAAAATGTTTTACATGTTGTCAGTTAATGTAGCTGGATATTTGCTGAGGCAATCAGGGTTAGGTACTTTGCCCTAGGATACAACAGCAGTGACCCACCTAGGAATCAAACCGACAACCTTTGGGTTATGAGCTTCTCTCTTTATCACAGTGCTAAACAGTTTCAGGGTAGCTTCCCTGATCAGGTTTAGTAGGAAAGGCTCTGAGGCGCTCTAGTGTTCTGTCTGTTGGTTGCTTCTAATTGGCATCGTGTGTTTGAGCCAATCATTTTCAAGCTTGATTCTAGGGTTAAGCGTGGTGTATAAGCATGGTGTAGCTGCTTTAATTTACCAGGTAGCAGTGGATTCCTGCACAACACCAGCTTCCATTGCTCATGCTAAGGTGATGGTGTGTCCCCTGCAGGTATTGACTGGCAGGTGCGTGCACCGTCTGTGGGACAGGGGGCAGCAGAGACCAGAGGAATCCGGGAGCTAGGATTCAACACCTCCCTGGCCAACCTCCTGATACTGCGAGGCAAGGACGTGTCCAGCGCAGATACAGGCAAGTGCTTTGCCCCTCCTCTGCACCTGTTCATTTCATCCCTGAGAAGTGGGCATGACTGAGAGCAGCAGTAGCACAGTTCTGATGTTAAATGTCAGTCATCTTGCTGCTAAGCAACCTGCTCTCCAGCTGTATTATTTCATGTATTTCCTTCATGTGTCTCCTTGACTCTGTATACTTTGGCAGATATGAATGACACGTCAGTCAGAGTTATCCACCTCAGCTTTAGAGACCCATTTGAATGGGTTATCCTTGATTCTGTTAATTTGCCACAAGCGTCAAATTACTTTCCTAAATTCACTCAGCTGAATCTGTGATCTGATCTGGTTTGATGAACCATGCGTCTCCATTAAAAGAGCTGGATACTTCACCTTAATTATGTCTTTCATTTGGATGCAGGTGGCTTTTTGGATCCAGCGCTGTATTGCCCCTGGCTGCCAGCAGAGGGAGCCATCAGCACTTGGAGGTCACCGCTTCCCTTCAATAAATATGAGAAATCAGCTACGCTGGTCAGCAACAGCCAGTCTCTCCTGAAGCCCCTGGACCACATGGTGGGGAAGGCCTGGAACATGTTTGCCTCCAGGTGAGAGTTGTTACAGGGATGCGTGTCTGTGAAGGCACGCATGGTATGAATGAATTAACAGCTGTGTTTAGACACACCGGGGCGAAAGCAATAGAGGATCTAATGTAAAGCTGCTTTTTAAAATTTGTAATCCATAAATTAGCATTAATATGCTAACTTATCCAAATGGTGATGTAGTATTGACTGGTGCAATACTGAATTTACAGCCAAGTTTAAAGGTAAAGGTTCAAGTTAACTCTGACAGTGTGTAATTGATCTTCAATAGCTGTTGAAATTTTAAGCAGGTTTTCGTAAATTTTTATAGCATGAAACACAGCCTCTTATAGTGGAATGGGTTCATTTTTCTCTGACAGTAAAAGGTATTAATCAAATCAACTGTCCACTGTCTACACCTTCTCTTCAGTTCCACCATTGTGAATTCAGCTCTGCTAAATCAGCTGTTTTATATGCCTGAGCCCATCCAAGTTGGGTGTGATAGTGCAGGAAAGAGGCTAGTTTAGGACTCCTCTCTGGCCTGCACTCAGAGCCCATTCATCTCCTGTCTCCTCCGCTTATTCAGCCAGAGTGGACCCTCCCAGGGGCTGGAATCCGAGCTGAGCTCCGTGAGCACAGCTATCATTCTCGAGTACATCGCGTGTGTTATTTTCATCTCACTCCTGGGGTGGAACGGGGGGAAACAGGCGCAAAGAGACGACGTGTGTTTTGTTGGAGACATTGAAAAAAAAAAAACCCTGTGTGCCTGTGTCTGTTTGGGGAGGCAGTGTGGAGGTTTCCCTCTGTCTAGAGAGCAGGGGTCAGCCAGGTTTGGCTGTGCTTGCTGCACACACACGCGGAAGCATGTCCCCCATCTCTCTCCGAGGGTTCTCCTCTGATGACTTAGACTGAAGAGAAACGTCTGTCTGCCGTGGCTGAAACTGCAGAGACTAAGTGTCATAATAGCAGTGGCTTTTTTCTTCAGATTCACTCCAGGTTTCACTAATTGTGTTCTGGCTGCCTGGTTGGTAATTACAAAGAATACCCTCACATCACATTTATAAGCTTGACACAGTCCAGCGCTCTGACCACTGATCCACACTGCCTTCCTGGATGCAGGGTCAAAGGTCATCAGTTCTGAGGTGTTTGTGCTTGGGATTGCAGGGCGTACATTCATCAGTACACCAAGTTTGGAATCTCAGAGGAGGACTTCCTGGACTGCTTCACATGCCTGGAGCAGGTCATCTCCAGCTACAGGTACCTGTAACCCACACCTGCAGATCCTTGGAGCAGGTCATCTCCAGCTACAGGTACCTGTAAGACACACCACATCCCTGGAGCAGGTCATTTCCAGCTAAAGGCACCTGTAAACCACACCTGCAGATCCCTGGAGCAGATCATCTCCAGCCACAGGCAACAGTAACCAGCCAGGGGGTGGCAGTGTGCTCCTGACTGCACCTCTCTGGGGGTTGGGCATTGTCTGGAGAATGGTACACAGCAGCCCTGATTGGTCCAGGGCCGCCCTTATTGACAGAATGGCTACGCGTGTCTCTGTGACTGCCTGCCGAGAACATCTCGGTCTCACAGCCCCTGAATGTGGCATCTCAGAGCCCTCAGTGAAGGCTCTCCATGGGCACAAACCCAGTGAATAAATCACACAAGGGGTTTTTCTGGCTCTGACACACTGACTGCTGATGGTAACTCTCTGTCTCCAGGGACAGCCTTACCGTGCACTGTGACTCAGACAGCCCTGTCATCATTTCGTGCCAGTGTACATTTTGCAGACTGAGTATTTGCATGATTCTGTGAATTGGAATAAGCATATTTCCCTGATTGAGTGTGATTTGTGTTTTGTTTGATAGTTTGAATGTTTGTTTGATAAATGAATGTAAAATATAAGGCTGTATAGTAGAAATAAACCTCAAATACTGTGTATTGAAGCACTCCAGTAAATAAACTGAAAGCTGAGACAATTTCCCCTCATTTTATTGTAATCCGTTTCAAAATGCACATGTGGTTTGAAGAGAAATGGGGACAGCAGCAAGGGTTCAATGGGTTCAGATCAATCAGAGATGGTTCCTGACTGGGTGAAAACATTTGCCTTTGCTTCTCTGTTTGCACAGCAGAGTTTTCTATTGGGGGAAGATGGTTAAGGAGTGCAGTTCTCGTGGTTGAAGTGATTGTAGTGCAGCAAGTGCCAGCATTCCTCCATTCAAGCTTAGCACTAAAGTGGTGCATTGTGGGATACTAGGGCATGATAGGAGTTCCCACGCACATACAGCAAAGACTGGTTTTGTTTGTTGGATTCCTCTAATCTTACTGTGAGTTTACAGCGTATAGATCTCTTCCTAGGCCAGGTTATTCCACGGTGGATTTCTTCCTCACAAGGCCTCTCCCATCATGCACATGACGTCTGTACTGATACAGCCAGGTCTTTGTAGTAGTTCTACAGTATAGGTTACTACTGCTGATCAGGACATTTCAAAGGGAGGAGTTGCAGTGGGGGGTTGGCACCACACCCGCATTGTCTCCTGTCCAAAGCCTTTCCCAGAGTGTTCAAGACCAGGCTTGACACACACTAAACTACATTACATAACTTTGCATTCATTTAGCGGAAGCTCTTATCCAGAGCGACTTCTAGCACAAAAGAACAGAAGTGCATCCATTCAAGCTGAATGAGCAACAGTGTCAGACCAGGCTAACAACACTCCCAGACCAGCAAGTGCGAGCATAACACTATTCAAGCCCTACCACAAGTTAACTACAAGACTACAGGCCTAGCTGGGCCGAGTGTTGTCATCATTAAACATACTCACGGTCTTTGATTCCGCTCTTACAAGGGGAGGGGATTGCCAGTGCTTTTGCAAGGAAACTGTAAGCTGTTTATGATAGTGAAACGCTAAAGGCTTCTGGTAATACGTAGTTTAAAAGTTGAATGGCGCATCAGTGAGACCTAGCCTATAGTTAGCTTTTTCTATTCAGTATAGAAGCTGAGAATCTGTTGCTTTAGCTGCTCTGACAGGGAGCAGACCCTGTGATCGTGAGGGCCGAGGCAGTAAATCTAAGAAGTTGTCCTTTGAGATCCATATTGGTGGACCGCACAGTAGAAATGATTTACTCACCCAGTCTGAGTATGTATACGTCTGCGCTTGATTTCGTCTGGAGTGGTTATTCTGTTGACACACACCCAAATATAAAACATAACACACGGGCTTAATTTGTAGACTTTCCAATTTGAAATGAAAGCCACATACATTTAACAGAGAAATGGGAAACAGTGACGTCGAGCTGGACCAGGACAGAGCAGCATGTAGGGGTTATTTGTGATCAGGCAGCATTTTGGGGCAGTTCCTCCTTCAGCGGATTCATTTTTTATCACTGTGACTGAACTGTTCTGTTCTCTCTCTGCCCGCAGCCCAGGCCCTTTCACAGCTCACGAATGAGGTGCTGATGGTGTCTCAGTCAATGCCAACATTGTGTTGTTGTTATATGTTGTAGCTAGCATATAAAAGCAGTATTTTCAGCTACAGGATACAGTCTCTGATGGTACTGGGATGCTTGGGCTTGGCTATGATTCCAACACTGATCCTTCATATATGTTGAATTTATGATGTGATAAGATCGAGGTAGTTGTCACTTGACATCAGCACCATGACGTCTTAGAGAGGTCTGTGCTATTTTCTGATGACTATGACATCATTCAGGCTGGCCACTCCTCCACTCCAAGGGGTGTTAAAAAGCCCCAAATTCCAGAGTATTCTGTAGGAAAAACTGGAAAATTAATTTTAATTACACCAATTACACTTCCTTCCCGTTGAGAAACAGGAACTTTCATTAAAAAGCCATTGTTCGCGACTTGAGTCGTCAGCTGCAGAGTTTTCTCTTCGTCAGTCATATTTTCCCCGTATCAGTTAGAGCGGAGCCCGCAGTGGGAGAGAGGGAAGCTGGCTAATATAGTCATACAAACCATTTCCATCGCTGTCATCCCGCCACAACCACTAGACACAACAAAGATGATCTCTGAGGCAGAGCGAAACTGCCCTTCGGGTTACCAGGCCCTTCTCCCACTGCCTGGATGATGTCATCGCTTTTTGCTTGTTGATCTTTGCGGCCAGCGGAGCGCTCCTCTGCAGGCGTTTCTGGTTGTCCAGCGATGATGCGGCCTTTTCCTCCAAACCCTGGGCTCTCATGTTCGGGTCCCTCCTCTGGCACAGCAGAGTACATGCAGCTGCCCAGCATACACACATACAGCATCAGTCAGAAGCGTCGACACACTCTTCCTTCTTTATTTCTTACTATTTTCCACGTTTTACGATAATTGTAAAGACACCAAAACTATGAAATAACGGAAATGGAATTATGCAGTAACCAAAAGTTAAAAATTTTAAAAATTGTTGGAAAGAAATTCATACATAGGCGTCAGCTTCACTATTTATATTTCAACAACAGGAGGACCAAATTTCAACCATTTAAGTCTTTAGATCAGAATGTCTTTGAAAGCTTGTTTCCCATTATCTTAGTCAGGTGTGTCCAAATTTTGACTGGTACTGTATGACATTACATACATTTAGCACATGCTATTATCCAGCATGAGAGAACAGAAATGGATCCATCTAAGCTGAATGAGGACACTATATATATATATATATATATATATATATATATATGAAATGAGAATATGTATATATATATATATATATATATATATATATATATAAAATATCAGACTCTTACTATGCAGCATGGGAAGGATGGTGCCATGCCTGATACACATCAATGTGTCAGTCTCTTTCAGGCTTTGCTAACATGCAACAACATGCCCTGTCTGAACTGTAGTCCAATTGCAACGGCTAAATGTGGGCCTTTTTTCCCTCTCCCATTTCCTGGCCCAGAAGCTTGTTGCTTGTTGGACGAGCTTGTTGGATGAAATGTGTAATAAACTGTACAGTCCAGGTGACCACTTGTTATTGGCATGGCCCTTTTCAGACTGAGGTGACATCACATGACATGTGATCTCAGGGGCAGGCAAATATCCATGACCTGTGACCTGTGACTCATTACAAGACAAGCAAGAGCAAGGTTGAGTAGCATCCATGACCCGTTGCATCAGCTTCGGGTCGAGTCCTCTTTGAGAAGCCGGGCACATAAGGACAGGGTGCCAGTTTTCCTGCTCTGACCACCAGATCGCGGCTCTGTGCACATTCTCATCCTCACGTTCTTCATAAATTTTGAGAATCTGCCATCTGATCAGTCCGCAGCTTTGGTTCATGGAAGTTCCCATGCTTGTTGTTTGAATAGGTGTTGAGAAAACCGGTTCAAGCCACCCCGCTTCAGAGCCAACCACGAGTGGGTGAAACCAATGAAAGAAAAAAAAAAACGCACACACAATTTCCATCTTTGTACATTTTTTTAATGTCAGGGACAGACGAAAGTGGCAGGGAGGCACACTGTCACACTCTCGCACCGCCAGTGCTCGGATCACAAAATGATTGCATTCATTAACAGAAATGTTTTGCAAAATTTTAGGCCTCCTCAATATTGCACAGTGTAGATTGCACTCATGTTGATTATCAGTAAAGGACATCTTCTAAAAAGCCAGTCCCTGGAACAGCAGCCAGTTGAATACCCATGACTATGAGGCGTCTCTTTCATCAAGGGCTTTTTTGGGGTGGCTTGGTGAACGTTGGCTTATTGTGAAGCTTCAATCATTTTTATTAAAAGATTTGGTGGCAAGATTCAACATGGTATAATGTTTCCACTGAAGCAATCCGAAAACCCCTAGGTATTAGATCCCTAAATGGCTGGTTTAAGTTGCATCTTTTATTTATAAAACATTCCATTTATTAAACTGTTATGCAATGAAAAAAAATCAATAACTTTAAAGACAATATCTGTATTTTGTCACATGAGATATAACATGCCTTATAGAAATTCAGTGTTGGCTGTAATGCTCATTCTATCACCTGCAGAAGCCCAGTGTGACCTGTGGATTCTCACACTCTTTCCATCCATTTGAAATAGGCTGACAGCACTGTCTATGCCATCCACTTTCCAAGGCTGTCATGTGGAAGTGAGGTTCCTGCGATCCGATTGTCGGGCAAAGACTAGTCAATCTCACGGTCATTACTGGCTGACTGAACGAAGCAGATACAGCAGTGTAGCAATCCTGTGTGCCCCATGCCGATTGGCTGTGGGGAGACAGATCGCCCACCTGCCATCACTGCCAACCTACTGCAGTTTGTCATAGGCTTCCAGAGCGCAACAGGCTGGACGAGCGTAGAGTACAGGGCTGCACGATAGAGGAACCACATTTCTGTGGTTTTTCTAAGCTCTTCCACAACATGCAACTCATTTAAATGCTCAGTTCCGCGGAACAAGAAGTTTTGCACAGTGGCTTTATTGCGAAATTAGGAGGTGCTCACATGTGCTACAGCATGACTGCTCTTCGAGCAGAAACCTAGTGGCAAACACCGCGGGTGTACACAGTGTTCTGGATAAAAGAGGCCACTGCATGACCAAAAACGTAAATGCAAACTGCCTTTTTTTTTTTAACAAAGACTTTTTTTTCCCCTCAAACTTGGGTAAACATGAACGAGATCTCAAATAACAAAAAAATTTACACGTGTTTTGGATTCTGTGATCTAGTGACTGTGATGTATGGTAGTATACTTGGTTTCTCTTGTCTAGTCAGGTTGCAAAAGTAAACCTTTGGTAGGGCTTGGGTAGTGTTATTCTCACTCTCACTGGTCTGGGAGTGTTGTTAGCCTGGGCTGACACTGTTGCTCATTCAGCTTGAATGGATGCACTTCTGTTCTTTTGTGCTGGAAATCGCTCTGGATAAGAGCGTCTGCTAAATGAATGTAATGTAATTTTTCAGTGGGATGCCACTGTGAGTTGGTGTATATTCAAACGTTGGGTAGATGTGTATACTGTATTGCTGCTGTTTACTTCATTTCAATATAATATGATTCAGACACCTTCATGTATGATATGAGTGTCAGTAGGAAATCCGGATGTATAGGACGCAACAGTAATTCAGCCTTAATTCATCAGTAATTCACACCAACAAGATATAAGCCAGTGGTTGACAATTTCAAATCCGTCAAAATACTGATTTCATTTGAATGAAAGTTGCACCATTTGACCACTCAGCGAAACATTTTGCCCAAAGACATGTCATAAAGCGTTCTTTGTTGTGCAAAACACAACTTGTTACAAAACCTGCAAATGTGTCTCTGTCGCTCAGAGATAAGTCTACCTGAGAGAGGGACACTAACAGAGACAGGCCCTATGAATGAGACTGAGGCCTGGACTCAGAAAGGGCCTTCTCAAACATCACTTATTGTTTGCAGAGTGTGTCTGATCCCAGACAGGGAGAGACGCTGTCAGATATTGAGACCAACACAGACTTCTGAATATTCAACACTGTGAATATTCTCTGAATACTCAATGACTGTGTGCGTCTGTGTCTATGTGTGTATTTGTGTGAGCGCGCACAAGTGCAGTGATCGTACGTCACAGCACAAGAAATAAAACAAAAAGTCCTCAAACATATTGAGTTACTGTTTATTCAAGGAAGAACATGACACACAAATGCATTAAGGCGTTACAAAAATACACATAGATACGCTTGACGCTCACCCACGCTCTCACACACTCTGAAACCACAAAGCACACGTGCGCACACACACAGGAACAGATTACGAGAGAGCTTCTTCATGGAACAGAATGTACTATAACCTGCCAAGAAAAACACACTGCCCCAACCAGAGGGTGATACCAGACCTGTCCCAAGTTTAGAGAGAGAAAAAAAAAAAACAACTTTTTCAAACATTTTCCCTTCTCTGCTTTCCAGAAACCATAAAGCATATTTCTTCAAAGGTTATGTCACTCATGCTGCGCTGCTTTTACGGCCCCCGAAAGCCATGCCAGGAGTCACTCGATACAAATTACAAGTGGAAAATCCTGACTGTAAAAAAACACAACAATTAGGTGCAGCGAGAGAGTCGGTGAGCGGGCACAGGTACCGCGGTGAACCAGACAATATGCAGAGCGCTCAACTGCAACCAGCGCCGTACCGCAAGAGAGACGCTGAAATGGTGTGCTTTCTGGATTCTTAGGAAATTCAAACGCAAAACCACTGAACCATGTTCTGTTACAGATAAGTGTATTCCACAGAAATACCACACAGTGCATGTACGGACACATGCAAGTGCATGCGCGCGCGCACACACACACACACACACACACACACACACACACACACACACACACACACACACACACACACACACACACACACACACACACAAAACATTTAGTTCTCCTAAATCAGTGTATGAGAAACCCTGTCGGTTGAATTCCTGCCTGCAGATCAGCATGTAAATGACAGGGAAGAGGAATTTAAGCTTGAGCTGAAACACTGAAATGGGAAGTGATGTGACATTTCAAAAACAAAACAAAAAAAAAAAACTACACAAAAACAGATGCTTTTTGGATGAAGGAGCCCAAAATGTCAGACAGCCTACAGACTGTTGTCGCCATGCGATGTAACAGCCAACACCAGTCTGATAAGCTATCTGACAGAATGGGAGAGTGATGGACATATCTGAGTGAGGGGAAGACGCCCACAGTCAGATGCTCTGCGCCTGAAGGACCCCTGTCTTTACTTAGCTGCTCTTCCACCACAGTGTAACAGTGCTCATTCTCACAAGAGCACCAGATAATCTCACACGCGTCCAGGTAGCTTCACACCAATCCTGAACAAGTCAACTTGTGCAAGCAAAGACCTCACATAACCAAGGAGTCTGAACACATTCAGTAACTCCCCAGATTTCCTCATGAAAGTTAAGTCATGGGTTCACTCAAGGTCAGAGCCAAGTTAACCATTCCCTGCCTTGAGCCTGCCACACCAATCAACACACCATAGCCACACTGTATATAGGATCTCTGCACAAGGAATAGAAAAATAACTTAGGAACGCTTGTGTTCGTGGGCAAAAATGACACAACAACAAGCAGACAGAATTTAGTGATGACATCACACTATGAGAAGTCCAGAATGTGCATTCCAAGCTAGTAAACACCAGTTTATGCAGGGCTAGGGCATTAGGCCAAAAGGCGGCCTTCGTTTCACCAGCTTGAGTAAGTATGCTTTTGGAAATTACAGACAAAGACATGGGAGTAAGAATATTTACACTTACCTTACTGTAAAAATCGGAAATAAAGATATCCATGCTGCTACTTAAGAGTAAACCATGTGGACCAATTACTCCAAGGACTGGAAGAATCTAGGGATATCACTGTCTTTACATTACTGAAAATCCAAGACAACTGCAACAAAAAAAAAACATATAGTACACTGCTTTTCTTCTAATCCAGGTAAACTATCCCAGATGGAAAAGACTGGTTATGAACAGCTGATATTTCCAAAGAAAGTTAAAAAAGACAATAAATCCAGACAAGGACTCTGCTGAATGATCCAGGCAATTTTATAAATTCTGACCAAAAAGTTCAGTCGAGATGTACAGGATAAAAATGACATTAATATAGCAGCACTGTATATACAATTACATATGAGTGAGTAAAGTTAAATCTGTTTTTGTTTCATTTAACCCTCAAAATTAAATGTGTATACTATTGACTACTGAACCCGATGGTCAAGAACAAAATTATTTACAGGATGTGCAAACTGTTTAAATACCATGTCTGTCCGATATTCTATTGCTATCCCAATGAAAGAGTGAAAAAACAAGACAACAGGCAAATTATCAACAGACTAAAATGAAACAAAACAAATTAAGCCCTGAAATTAAGTCATTAGCATCACCAAAACAGAACACCCACAGTCATAATCAGACAAACTCATCCATACAGTTGCACATCACGATCAAGTTAAATAAGTCAAGTTTTCCTGTTAAGAACTGTGTACACTTCAATGGAAGCACCCCTCCACTGGGTTGCATAAGGCCTTGCAATGACCAGAACTCATGCCAGCAACCAGCTTTCACACTGCCACTGATGATAACTGCTGAATGCCTGAAATATCAATTATCATCGCGCCATTATTACAATAGGACTCCAATTACCGCACACCCTATGGCAAAAAAAAAAAAAATTAAAAATTACGACAAAACAAAAATGCAGCCAGACGTCAGATATTACCAGTTTGGTAAGTTCGGCTTCTTTTTTTTTTTTTTTTTAAAAAAAAAAAAAAAAAAGGAAGAATAGGTTTTTTAGGGGTTTAGTGGCGCGTGAGAGGGGGGAAGGCTGTGTGCTCAGTCAGCGAAAACGTCACTGCGTCTTCTCCTCGGCATACTTCTTCTGCTGGGTCCTCTTGGCGTAGCTCTGTGCCATGGAGTTAACGATGGAACAAATGAAATAGCACACCATGATGATCACCACCTTCTCAAACACCCAGGACAGCCAGTTCTCCCCCTGCAGAGACAGACAGACAGACAGACAGACAGACAGACAGACAGGCCATCGGTCACCATGCTAAACCATCTGGAACGCCGATGTGTATGTGTATATATATATATGTATATAAGTGGATCATTTTATCCTTCTTAAAAACACTGATGCACCAGCACGGGATACAGTGACTTAGTTAAATCACGTTCTGCAATATGAAAGTTATTCTGTGTGACACTGGAATGTTTGACTCCATAAAGCTGAAGTGCCCCGATTTTCTCATTTAATTGCACAGGAGTCATGTTACCGGCAGCACAGAACAGACTTGATCTGTTTTTGCCGTAGCTCACTCTACAAATGACAATTTTATCATTTCAAAAATGAACTCAACCTTTCTGAGGAAAGCAAACCCCAAAAGTAAGTGTGACAGATAAGAGATGTATGTATGAGATTATTTTCTAGCCGCCTCTCCCTGTGAATTTTTTTTTAGATCTTAAGAAGAAACACAGCGGTATATTTAAAGTTCCTATAACAGCATTATATCTTAAATCCTAGTCTATAACCACAGCATATCAATGGCTCCAAAAATAGCAGTATATTCTAAGATCTTAGTGATCTTAGTCTATAATAACAGTATATCTTGAACTGCTAGCATATAATAGCAGTACATCTTCAGCTGCTAGAGTGTAACAGCAGTATATCTTAAGCTCCTACGGTATAATAGCAGTATATTTTAAGATGCTGGCCTCCCAGCCATGCTCCGTCGGCGTACCCAGGCAGACAGCGGCCATGCGCGGCAGCAGGCGTGTCAGTCAGAGGCTGCCAGACTAACCCCGTGCGACCGGGTGAGCCCCGCAGCCAGCCCCATTACGGCTGCTAACAGCGCCTGGCCCTGACCCACTGCGAGAGCACTGGGCACACACCCATCACTGAGCTCCGGTCCAGTTTCCATAGCCAGCCCGGGACAGCCCACATTTCCTCCATAACAGCAAGTCCTCTGAATTTCCCCATTACATCCATGCCATCAATATAACTGATAATATGAATCCATTGTAGATCAATGTTAAAACAGTCTATTTGGGAGCTGCCTTGGAGAAAATCTACACGAAACTAAGTTCTTCAAATTTTTCTCTATAAATCTTTTTTTTTCCCCTAACTGTTTGTACATGCACATGCGTACATGTGCATGTGGATATTCAGACATACAGTGGATTACAGCTTGGATTAGTATTCAGTTCTGATGGATTTATGGCTATGCACTGTATTATATATAAATATATATACACTATCACTTTTGCACATACTAACATTAATCCTATCTAGTAAACATTAACTATGTATGATGAAGTATATATAACTACATATAATTCATTCAATGAATAAGAAAGATACAGCACAAAGCATGAATCAGCACTTTTACCCTCCAGGACAGTGTGTGCGTGTGAGCGTGTGTGTGCAAGTGAGAGTGAGTGTGTGTGTGTGTGTGTGTGTGTGTGTGAAGGTGTGTGTGTGTGAGAGTGAGTGTGTGTGTGTGTGTGTGTGTGTGTGTGTGAAGGTGTGTGTGAGAGTGAGTGTGTGTGTGTGTGTGTGTGTGTGTGAAGGTGTGTGTGAGAGTGAGTGTGTGTTTCAGTGCACGCTGCTTACCGCTGGTGTTCCCTCTCCAGAGCGGTGGTGCAGCTTCGCCCGCTGGGCCTCCAGGTAATCGCGGAAGGGCTTCTGCAGCGAGGCGCCAACCATGGGGACAGCTCTGCCAGGACACACACACACACACACACACACACACACACACACACACACACACACACACAGTAGCGTTACATCAACAGCACTTACCACTCGAGGCCTGGGAAGGAAATGAAGAAATCACAGCGCCCTGCCCTGCCCTCTCTCACAGAGCCTGTGACAATAAACACATGACGCGCTGCTGTGCCCTCGCTGAGAGGGGGACAGAGGGCAACTGCCCATCCTGACCCACAGGAGCTTAAAAACATAAAATAAAAAAACAAACGCTGTGCCTACTGCATGCACTGAGCTACTCCTCAGTGTTTAGGGAAGAAAAAAAGCAAAAAGAAGAAGAAGTGCTGGCTGGCCTCGGTCCGAGGGCTCTCGTCCCCTGCAGCGCTGCCACATGCTGCCGAGAGGGAAATGAATGAATCCACAGAGCTCTCAGATTTATCACCAGCAGTTCCTGTAAGAACTGGTTTGAACCAATTAATGAGGAAGTGAGTCGTTTGCTCGTGTCATCACTCGACTTTAAAGGAGACAGTCCCCGCCCCCTCTGCAAAAAAAAAGGAAGAAAAAAAAAATAGGGGCGTGTGCTCTACAAAAGACAGCCCATATTAGGAAACACTTAAATGTCAACCCCCCCCACCCCCCACCCCCACCAAAGAAGAAGAAGAAAAAGATTGTATTGGCCCATCTCTCCTAGTCAGGAGTTCATAATTAATCACAGAACGAAAACAATGCTGAAGAACCTTTGTAACATCATACAGACAGCTGGAATATCTGCTCTGATACACTCTCACTCTAGAGAGCATTCCTCCAGTCTTAAAGCTAGTGTAATGCATGACAAATGGCTTCCTTTCACGCAAAATATATGTCTGCGCATGCAGTACAATGTTAGACACTGCAGATCAGTCATTTAAGATCAGTCTTTCCCGTCTGGCTCCACCCCACAGCACACCTTTATTTCTCACCTAGTGACAGTGTTGCTGTGGCTGTGGTTCTCCTCAGAGCTCATCTACAGCAAGCACACTCAACCTAACAATTAACCCACCTCAATCACAACAAGCAATGAGAAGTTAACAACAGAGACTCAAAGAAATCAACTTAACACGCAGCAGGGCATGGCCGTTCAGACAGACACTACACATTAAAGACGTGGGAACCATACTCACTAACACTGAAGTATCACAGATTTCCCCCCGTAAGAAAAACAACAGACAAGTCTTTTCTACACATTTTGCAGCGATACGTTATGCAGTGATACTTGGGACATTCTGTTCCTCACACACTGGCCTACTCCCTATGCCCAAAGCCAATATCTGCTCTGTGGGGGGCAGAGCCTTCAGGTTTTTGCTCTCTAAACTGTTCAATTCCTTATCTCAACAGATTTGCCACTGCCAGGACATCTTTTCTTTCATAACTAATACCAACATTCACCTCTTTAAACCAGGTATATGGGTAAATTAATTTTAAATCTTAATTTTCTGTGAAATTTTATCTCTCAGTTTTCATCCATTTCTATACTATTAGTTTCCATCTTGGTTTTTCTTTTTCTGGCATTTACCAATGTATTCTTATGTTAGTTTATTTTCTTTATGTTTCTATCCATAGTTATCTGTATGTTCTGAATTTTACTGCCTGTTTTTCTGATCATTGTGGTCTATATGAGTTTATTGCATCCCTGGATTTTAGAAAGCTACACTAACAAAACAGAATAAATGTTTTATTTAAAAAAAAATAATGCACCAAAATCTTCAAGACCCATATTTATAATTGCAATTGCACAACTTATTTTTTTTATTCCAAAAATGGGCATATCCACCATGGGATAGCGGGCAGAAATGAATAAAGGATGGAACACAGCTTACGAATGACTCCGATGACCGGCCGAGAAAATGAGTCGCCTTGGATGACCAAGAGCCGGTCACCGTGGCTTTGTGAACTGGGAATACAACAGTACTCTCAGTCCCAGGACTGGCTATCAGTCACTTTGTTTACTGTTAAATGAGTGGCTAATAGTTTAGAATGTATTCAGGCTTATTAGGATAGTATAATATTATATTATAGGATAGTATAGTATGGTATTGTATTAGTACTGTTATATTGTTAGTATTATTATATTATTGTTATATTATAATAATTAAATTATAATTGTGCGATATATAACAATATGTTGTGCAATTACATATACATAATTTAGTGTATATTGTAAAATAATAAAAAAAAATCTTAAACGTACAGTACTTCTTCCTTGTTCCTCTACTTCACTAAACAAACCTTCCAAAACAACTACATCAGTATTCAGTAAAATCAGTAAAATAACTTAATTCACTAATACTGGTAATTCTGTCATGAAATATACAATTAAAAATTTAATTAAATCTTAAATCATCTGCATGAACAAATCAAATACAAAAATAAATGAAAGTATTTCTGACTAAAACTTAAAGGATGTTTTTTACACCGGGCCACAACAGGGTAACTTTTCTACTAGGGTATTAATTATTTCAGCAAGGGTATCGGCACTATCTACAGCTTTTATTTCTCCATCGATCTACAGACATTTGCATTTCACATTTATGGAAATGCTATGAACACATGCAATATAATTTACTGTAAACATTCTGGTATGCACAAAATCATGTGCACCAGGACAAACAGCATAAATTGTGCACAATAAAATTATAGACCATCAAGGTATACCATCTCAACTGAAATAAACCCTTTCTATTCATTAACATTAACAGTCAAACTGTACTAATTTCTTGCAAATTTCTTAGTCAATTTCTTACTTCAATTCAACTGAAACAAAATTGACTGGTTGACTCAACAGATAAGCTATGATTACGTACTAATGCACCTTACTCTCATCTTGAATCCAATCATATAAATACAAATATGTAAAATAGCAGCTGAGTCTGGATATGAATGTCTACTCACTGAATAAATAAAAATAAAATAAATATATATAGATAATAGATAATGTTAGAAACATAATCATATGTGACATGTGATACGCTGAGTGATCTTCTTCAATCCAACACTCATAAATGAAAATGTGTGCCCCTGAATGCGCTCTCCTGAATTAATAAAATTTTTCAATTCCAAAAATGGGCATATCCACCATGAGATGAAGGGCAGAAATGAACAAAGGATGGACCACAGCATACGAGTGACTCTGATGCCGACTTGAGAAAATGAGTCGCGTTTGATGACCAAGAGCCGGTCACCGAGAAAATAAAAATGAATTCTGCTGAATACTGATGTAGCCGTTCTGGAACGTTTGCTAGGCAAAGCAGAGGAACAAGGGACATGTACTGTATGTTATTTAACTGTATTTTATGACTTGACTCTCCTTGGAAACACTGGGATTGGCCCCTATAAGCAACTGCACTTCATTCATCCTATAACATCCAAAGAATGTGCCCTCTCCTCAGCACTTTATCCAATTATCTGGTGCTCCTGTACCTGAACCACAGTACAGCAAATCCCTCCCAGCTGACCTATACTTGCTTTGCTATAATTGCTTTAGATATTTCATTATGTTTCATATAATGTAATTTTCATAAAATGCCAATATATTCATCAACATGTGGTGAATAAGGAGAAAAAAAACCCTTTTTTTTAATTTGCAAAATGTTGAGACTTGACAATAATTCATCTTGATATTTAGGATAACTGTCTGAATACACTACTCACTTGTTTAGTAAACACAAATGTAAAATTTTCCAGCAGCAATTTTTTTTTCATGCAGCCAATGGAGTAACTGCACACATTCTTTCAATACTTATGTGTAATGGTGTATTTGGTTTCAGATATCATTTCTTACGATGTCAAATGTTAATCCTGTAGTTATGTACTCATGTCTGTGTCCTCACCTTTTGACACAATGATCCATCGCTATCATCATGATGATCGCAGATTCACGTTTACATAATTTCATTGTGCAACATTTCACTGTGTGTTTCAAAATCTTGTGCACCAATGTGGTTACGTGGTGGATGAGCAGCAGGAACGAACACTTGAGAAATCACTGTCAGTTTTGAGGATGTAAACCTTTATCTTATTCAGTTTTATTATTCAGCTTCCTTGCCTTCTTCAGATCAATTATCTACTACAGGATCTTTGGGAGCTGTGACACCTTATAAACAGAGCAGCCAGCCACTTGCTTCAGTGGCCACCATTTTTGTTGATGCCCTTACTGCCCTGATTCAGTCCAACATGGCTGCCATTGTGAATAAGGTCTGTTAGCAACAGGTATATACTTCATCAATGGGGCTGAGCACAGGGATTCCGGGACTGTAATAAAGCATATTTATTTAGGGAGAAGAGGACCACTGGAAAGATCGTGTTCACAGAGGTACGCAGAGTGCATGTGTACGTGAAGTAAACTGCAATAAAGTACTTAAATGTATACAGCCTATTCTTACAGGTCAAAATAAAAAAAAATCCATGTGTAAGACTCATGGCTTTACAATTCTATGATAGTTTTGCAGCATAATTAATCCAGCTATAGGGAAACACCCTCCAAAAATGCTGTATCCACCCAGTCATTTTGGTCTGCAATTTACAGCTGTGCATGGGGTATTTCCAGCCGTGCATATGCATGCAAGCACACGCACACACACTCACACTTTCTCAGACTGTTGTGTATTTTTAATTATATTTCTAATATAATTTCTGCATTTCTAATAATATACACAGAAAATGTAGGTTTGATGTCCTAAGTACATAATATTCAGACCCCTTTCAGGGCTGAATGCTTCCAACACCCTAAGAGAGCCCCAAAGCAGACATCTCTTTGAGGTAAAAAAAACAAAAAAAAAACAAACAAATAATACATTTTAAATACGCTATATACCATTCAATCGCAGAGACCAGCCAAAGCAAGGAGAGGTTCTCGCTGATGTCTCAGCAGATACTCATTTCTGAGCCTATGAGCTCATCCCATCTGCATTCAGTCAGATCTCTGTCATGGAGGGGTGAGGCAGCCTCCATGACCTCACCTCCATCAGCCAACTCAGCCGTACGCTCATACCTCAGCTCATAACGACGGGCGCCCTGATTGCAAACCAAACCTCGGTCAGGTTAAGCGGCAGCTCTCCAAAAATCAAACAGCCGGCAGCTCACAACATGACTTACGGCGCAAGTTACGGAGAAGTGACCCTCGATGACAAGGGGGAGCGATAATTGCGCTTATTCCTGTTTATCGAAAACCGCCGAGGTTTGCCCTTCGTGTTTGGGTTATTTATGGTCTCTGATTGAGGGGGAAAGTGAAGGGCAGTCAGCCATGAAGGAGCGGTTCTGTGTGACCAGCGTTAGCCTGTCCATGTGTACCTTGTGGGTTCGTTCTCTGTTCAACAAAATCAAGTTGTTATGAAACTAAAGCAACCACCCTAAAGCAACTACGGCCTGTGACAAACAGTCAATTTTAGCTGTGGAAAAAGAGGGGGTGGGAGGGGCATATCAGCCTGAGAGCCTTCAGACGGAGTCTATTCATATTTCTGTGACATATTTATTCATTCAGTCCAATGTTGATGAACCTCTTCTGGTGGCACGAGGCAGCATAAACCAAACGAGGAAACTGAGTTGTGTGTGGTTGGATTAAAGACCAAGGCCAGTAGTTTGAGTGCCTGACAGGATCAAAATGTCAAAAAAGAATAAAAAAAAAAAAGACACTTGATACTGATACTTTATACTCATACAGAAGCTGAAAATAAACTGTAAAGGAAGAGTGAAGAATAACTCTTTGATTAATGAACAAAGCCTCTATGAGAAGCAGGAAACAGCAGTTATGATTTCAAACCACTTTTCAAACAGATGTACCGGCTGCTTGTTTTTGAAAAGAGCCAATCAGGTGGCTTCCCTCTCTCAACCAACACCCCTGCTCTGAAGACCAAAAAAGGAAATGTGGCCTCTCTTCAAGGGGTTAAATTGCTTTGCAGCCATCAAAAGTCAGAATTTTAATGAGCTTTTCTTTCCTGCTGATAAAGAGATTCTCACATAATTCACCAGTTCATTTCCTTGAGACCGAATTCCACAGCCGATGAGTCAGAGTGAACCTACTTTTATCTTCAGTCAAACAGCCCCACACATCTTAGCAGCTCAGTGGGAGAGGGCCGGAGGAGCATGTGCCCGCTCTTAATCAAACTAGCCCATGCTATAAAACGCTCACCCAAACAAGGGCCACCACCTTCCCCTGAAGTGCCGCTCCAAGGTCCGGCAGGACAAAGCACATAGCTACCAGAGCACAACAAAAAAAATGCGCCAAAGTGCAATGGATTGTGGGAAATTTGATACGCTTGTCATGTTCTCCTTTCTTAGGGTCTTGAATGGAAAGGACAGTTTGCATACATGTATGGTGACAGTCTGAAATGTTTTAAATAACTAGCACCCCCCCCACCCAACTCCCTTAGTGTGCAATGAGTCATATCTTTAAAAGCACACCAGAACCCAATCTAAAAAGTACTGTGTTTACACCGAGCAGCCTGGGAACCATCATGTTACACCCAAACATTTTTGAAGGACTCTGAATGAAACACATTAGCAATCAAGATATCATCAGCATTAGCGTGTTGTGTCTGTTGCATGATCCTGAATCATACCTGCTATCTGGGCGAACTCTGAAACTGCAAGCGACCCCACTGAATTTTGCTGCACAGATTCTGGAAATGAATCCTCCCCAAATAGCGAAAAGAAGCATTTTGTTTCATTGTAACGTTAATTTCACTGAGCATTGAAAGAATTTCTTGAGAAACAAACTTGCAATGAACATCGAAGGCAACTACTTCAAATGATAAATACGAAAAGATACTTGGATTAGTCATATCTATGAAATGAATTAAGATACAAGTGTGAAATTGTGCCTCTGTGATTACACCAATAATAGAGATATTGGTGCCAATGTTGGAATCTGAGAAGGCGGTGCAAAACATTTGATTTCACAGAGCCGTCCTGAACTTTTAAATGATGCCCCCTTGGGTCTTCATTGCAAAACTTTTGCAAACATCTCATTCATTTAAAAAATGCCGAACTCTCAATGCCACTGAGTTAACCAAATAGGTAATTTACTGTTCAATTAAGGAAAACAAGGCAATCTGACAAGACTGAATTCAGCTGAAAGATAAGGCTGGTGTGCACTAAGATGGCGAAAAAAAATCCCCTCCCTCCCTCATGAGTGAGTGACAAAGTTCAGGTCTACATCAGAAACCTGGTGTGCAGCAGACCACACAATAGCCAGAGATTTCACATTAAATCTCACTTCCACGACTACTAACAGCATCTGGCCCACCAAGAATCCTTCTATACAAGAATCACTTTGTTTTGCGAACACTGCCTGTATTCATCAAACTCTTTGAAATGTCTACTTAAAATATGACAAATATAACAGGTGACCGTTGGTGGACTAATTCCTTTACATTAATTATTAAAGGAAATTCTTTCATTCCCAGAATCAATGTTGTTTATTGGCGAATGATATCATGGCCTGAGCCTATGATGCATCTTTGATGATTCAGTGTCACACTTACCAAAGGAGGACGGGAGGTTGTTATTTAATTGCGGCTACTGACTGATTGATATAATGACTACAGTGATAGGTTTGCTCAGTGAGCAAGCTGCATTAGATCACTGAGGGGAAAGAAACAGACAGATCTTGATTCGTTTTTAAAGATTAAGGGAAGAACAAAGAGCCCTTTGTGACCGGCACAGATTGCTTAAAGGCATTTAAAGATGAGAACACTTCTTCATCGATTACAATGACTCAAAGCTCCTCATACTGCTGTACCAGAGACAAAACGTTAAAATAAAACAATGTGTCATACAATGACAAAAATCCCCTCCCTGCCTTTTGCAAAGGAATCAGAAATGGTTTCGCTGAGTCAGGATATAATATTTCATAGCCATAGGCAGGCCCAATTGTTTGAAGGATTTTTGTGTATGTAGCCACTGAACTTCAAAGGTTTTTTAATTGCAGTTCTGACAAACACATAAAAACGTCAGGAATCAACAGGTCTGTAGCCAAATCAGTGCCACCACTTCCCTTAAACTTATCAAGAGTTAAATATTGTTAAAAAGCTCCTGAGCATTCAAAAAACCTTTTAGGCAACTACATTTTTCGTCTTAGAAACCGATGATGCAAAAACCAAGCTCTTTTGTGGATCAACAAACCGCAGCATTAATTCATGACAACGGCGGCCTTAGCCCACGTTTTTATTTCAAGCTTGTTTTATTTCATTTGAAGGTGTCAAACCGGTTTTGAGACTTGAGTGCAGGAGAAAGTTCCTCGGGGGTTGAGGTATTCATTGTGAAACCCCAGTGAGATGTGAGATGGTTTCTCTGGTGGGCGTCTCGGCGCGCCGCCCGACCCGGGACACTCCCCTGCAACAGGTGCTGGGCTCTGCTTCCTGCTCAGGCGATGCGTATCTACACGCCGGCACCAGGAACCGAGAACCGAGAACTACTACTACTGCTATCACTGCTACCGCTCTGGCTACACACGCACTCATACACACACAAGCACACTCATATACAGACACACACACACACACACACACAGACTCACTCGCTTACACACACACACACACACACACACACACACTCACAAAGTTACTGTGAACTACAAGCTGGCGCCGTTTCTTAAGGTGCGTGAGAGCTGCGATCAAAGGACAGTGGCTGAGAGCCACACAGGCGCATCCACGTTACAAACGCCACACCCTCTGGTATCAATGAACTTTGATGGCCAGTCTGCCCCAGCCAGCAAAACAGCAGTGGCTCCTGCATGGAGGATAGGTAAACACTTTGTACATCCAAAAACATACTTAATGGGGTTCAAATGTAGGCACTTCCATAAACTACCACAGCCTCTAAAATGCACCTCTATGAGAAATGAAATGCGCTCAAGATTCGTCAGCCACCTTTACTAAGGGTAGCGGAATACACTCTGGACACACAAATGAATACATGGTATGTAGAGATTTGTACAGTGCCGTTCATATAACGAAGTCCAAACATTTTCCCAGCCACTGAAGAGGGGGCAGTTCTCAGAGGCAGGTGGTGCACCGTAGACAGGGGAGGTGGAGAGCGTACCTTTCTTCCCTAATTATCCTGCACCTGCTTTCCATTGTGCTACCCGATTAACAAGCATGTCCACTGAGGCAAAGACCAACCTTTGACAGCTGGGCCCTTTTTACTTCATTGCATTTAATTCGACTATGTTACCTTCATGTGCTTCGCGTTATTTTAGCGATCATGTTGAAACAACCGGTTGGCATGTCAAGTTTGTCTGTGATCTTTATGATATTACACACACACATATTATTATACAGATAGTCAGACTTTAATGTAGCCCTGCCTACAAACGAACAATTAATTAAATGGGTTCAGCTAAAATCCAACATTGCTTGTCAATCATGAGTTATCGTCAAAAGCAGGTTCAAGGCAATGATCAACTTAAAGGTGAGCTCTGTGCCTCCGGTATTTCTTACACACTGACAGGTACTGGTAGCATTGCTTCCTGTGTGATGTACTAGACCAAACAGCATAGCCCTACTTAAAAGCACTTTTCAGTTTTCAGAGTGTGAACCCTGCCATTGGCCTTAAGAGAGAAGGGGCCCTTACCTTTCAGCGTGTGCAAACAACACCAATGCAAAGGGAGAGTTCTATGCATGTCTGGTGCTGTTTTTTTTTTCCAAACTTGTCATCTTGTCATTTTCTGCTAACCCTTTCATGTCAGTATGTGGCCTGCCCACCCTGTTTTCTTATTTCTTTATTTTCAACTGTGTGGAGCCCCAGATTACTCAGTGGTGCTGTTACTCACCCGATCAGGGACACCATCTGCTCCACAATGTGCTTGCTGAACGTTATGATCACAAACAGCTTCTGTGGGAAGAGGAAGGGAGGGGGGGGTGGTGAGGTGATCAGACACACAGACAGGACACACGGGGGGGGTGCATGAGCCATCTTCCTGCATGGCATCCTCATTAATACCCCCTCCCCCCCACAGCCCCACACTCTCCGTCCAGGAGGTGGACAAACGAACAGGGATGAGGCCAGTGTCTGTCTCATGGGGGGTACGCCACGTCTGAGCTCCAAGGCAAATGTCTGCCAGCTAAACAAGACAGGAAATTACAGGACGTCTGGGGGTCATTTTTGTTATGCAGAAGAGGTGAGGCACAAAGGCTCTGTTCCTACAGCCCCTGAGGGACGGCAGCGAGCAGATGAGGTCACGGGCTGGTACAATCGTGCGATGCATCACCCCTTCTTTTCTCGCGCCCGCGAGAGTAAACAGCAGGTTCAAAGGCATGCACACGCCCCGGCCTCTGCCTGTCTAGAATGTGATTAGTCAGAGTTCCGGATTGGACAAAGGAGAGGCGGGAGCCAATCAGAGCTGTTGAATCTGTTAGCCGCTCATTAATCTGTCATCAGGCATTCTCTCCTTCTTTCCTGGAACGCAAGTTGCTGTCAAGAAGAATACTGGCATCATGGGTGAAAAGGCTGCAGCTCAGAAAAAAAGAGGGATCTCTCACTGATACCTCGGCCACCACACTTGTAACCTGTGGGGGTCTCTTTCAGTAGAGCTGAATGTGGGCTTAATGGTACATCCTAAGATTGTTGTACAGGGGCTCCTCTTTCCATTTAAACCAGAGGAGGGGCAGGTAAACAGATGCATGATGAAGGAGAAATGATAAGATTCGTTCTCCTTATGGGAGCTTGCTTTTAAGCCTCTCAATAGAACTGAGCAACCACATGGACAAGAGGAGACTGACATATCATAAGAGGGGCAAATTGGACCATCAGACTGAGCACTGAGATCACATTACCAATTGCTTAATTTATTTTTTTCACACCGTTTCCACTCCTGACTTTGGAATCCACAACTATGCGCATTAAATTTATCTCACCACTTCGATTCTATCTGAATGAAACACTATGTTCATAAAAGTTAACTGAATTTCACAAAACATTATTTTAGACAGAATTTCCTCCATTTCAGGTTCTTCTGCTTGTCCAAATATGCTACAGCAGCTCACAAACATGCAACTTCACCCCACAAAATGTGACCAACACCTTGCATCACCTTACCTCACCATCAAAACTAAAGAATGCTAATGTACGAGAGGTGAGATAACTGGCACCTTCTGCTCTGAGCTGATAGAGGGCTTTGGAGGCGTAGCCATTTCATTCAGTACTGTGTGGCATATTGCATCTCATTTCATACTGTTGCCATGGATATGAAACCACTACTCTGTGGTTATTGAATGTTTCAGGACAATTTATTCATTGTGACATGGAGTTTTCTGGAACCTACCAACGTTTAGGGACTAACACAGTCTACATGTTCAGAAAGTCAGGATAATTTCACCATACCAGGATTTCTCTTGGATTTTATCCACATAACCTCACGTTAGAAAGAAAAGAAAATAGTGCAACCATTTAATTTCTATTAATATTTTTTTCTAATTATTATTAATTTTCTAATGATCTTAATTAATAACATAAGCTTTGTAACTTGTATTTATGACCTTTTAGACCATGCATCTTCAACATAAAAGATTTTAAGTTTCTCTGAATGTATCTCAAACACTGCAGTGAATACACGATTCAGTGAATCATTTGGCACAGCCCATCTTCACTGTGATTGACTCCATCAAAGGGAGCTCTTAATTTACAACTCAAGGCACAAAGTGTTTTTTGTCTTTTGAGAGAGATCAACCATATTTTTGGCCTTTTCTCAGACCACACCAACAGTCAGCCCAGTTTACTTTTCCAAGTTGGCCACCACCTACTCACTGGAAAATTATTCAGTCAACTATCGAACGAGCGTTGCCACTCAGCTACTCAATGATTCACCCTGGTTTTACAAAATGGACGACGGGGAGCTCAGCTCTACAAAATGGCTCCTTCGACAGGCTTGATGAGTTTCAGCTATCCTGCATGCATTCTCCATTGTGTTTGTCGGAGGCAAAACAACTTACAAAACAATTAAAGATGACAAATTTGAAAAGTTATTACTGAAGGTAAATTCTTTACCATCTTAAACAAAATATACATTCACATTTTATGCTCTTCCCTAAAAAAAAAGTTTTTCTTTCAGGTCTCTCTGTGGTGAAATATAAAGTGTAATTTCTTTTTATAAAAAATATTTACACACATAGTAAAAAAATGTATTAAAAATATTCCGATATATATATATTCATTACCTGGATGTGCATCTTGATGATGGCTTTTCCAATAAGGGTCGCTCCAAAAAAGGTCCAAAAGGGCACCAGGAAGTGACCGCACGTTATACCAGCCAGATCAAACAGAGGGTTAGGGATCTGAAAAACATGTTTTACCATTACTGAACATTCTTATGAAACCTTAGCTGAGATATGGGCAATTTGATGTTAGAAGTGAATGGAGATTTTCATTCTAGAAACGAATGAGGTGAATTGGGGTCTAATGTAGTGTTAGGAAATTAAAATGGATCCTGGATGTGGGTTTACAGTTTGAAATTTCCATGTAATTTTCAGGTGTTAGACCTCAGTATCAGTGCAATTTATCATGCCCTGTATTTCAGCTTCTTGTTGCTGTAGTTAACACAAAAGACAAACAGTTGTTTCAGCTCCAATGTGTCAGGTGACTAGTACTTTACACAACATCAAACATATACTTTACATTAGAACTTCAAATTAATTAAAGAAAAAAGTCACATTTGACAAAAAACATTAATGATGATTTTTATAGAAACATGTAAAAATAGATTGCCTGAGAGAGAGAGATTCTAAAATTTAAAAATGCTTGTTTTTTTAAGTGCACATATTTCTGTATTTCCTATTGCAAAGACTCAAACACAATTTACTCATTTAAGCCTAAAACTTAACAGCTGACTGCCATCCAAGTGAGGCAGAAGTCACTTTTGCTAACAATTGATTAAAAAAAATTCTAAACAAAGTTTAAGAACCCTTCTTCCTCTTACTTTACTTCAAATGCATTTCACCAAGTTAAACAGATATATTTCTTACACTTCTACCAGATTAGACTTACAGAGGCGCAGGCTAGAATTCCAAAGAATCCCACTCTCTGTACCATGTTCTGGATGGCTAGTTTTGCTCGCGTGGCAAAGTCCTGCAGATACAGAACAACAAGGAAAGCATTCATTAAAGTGCTGATGCTCAGTGCATAATAAGATTTAAAAATGGTAAAATTCTATGTACTGTTTTTTTTTTTGTTTGAAAGCAGCTACACAATGCCACCAAATTTGAGGAGCAAACAATTAAATAAAACATAAGAAAAGCAATGCTTACATGATAATGATTAAAAAGTACTACATGAAATATAGATTTCATTTTACAGATTTTTATATTACTTTAATGCAAAAATAAGGTATCATTAATAATTTCAGAGACCCTGCAATTTGTTTATCCCATTACAAGATTTAAGAAATAGAACAAAAGCCATTTACTAAACTCTACACACAGATGAAATTAAACATGAATTATTATATAAATATTATATATTATTTTTACTTGTGTTTATATGTAATATTTTGATAAAGAAATGTATTAATGTATTTTACCATACATTTACATATTATACAAACACGTTTGGTCTAAAAATAAAACCTTCTGTAATGAATGCTTTTTCCCAATGGAAAAGGGAAAAAAACCTGGACAACAGTAGTAAAAAATAACTGTCCATATGGCATTTCAAGTGAAAAATAATATAATTTCAACTGAAATAAATTTTCTCTGTAATAATCATGAAATCTTTTCACTCATTTTAAATGAATGCAAGGCATCAGAACAGGGGAAAAGCAGAGAGAAATACAGATCAGTCGGAACAGATATTTTACTGTCTGTTTATAAAACTGAAATATTCATATATATCTCCAAATCCTTCAAAAAAATTGCAGTAATAAATGTATTGTATCTTTTTCATTTTACTGTGAAAACTGCAGTTTAAGCTACTTTATCTAGGATCCAGGACATCTAGGATTTTATCCAACAGATAATAGTAGGGCATATACTTGCAAGATACGAGAGGTGTAGTTATATGAAAATTCTTACACAGAACAAGAGAATAATTTTTTCACTGTGACACACCTTAGCATTTTATGTCCATTTCACATCAAAGGAAGAATACAAGAGCCAGAGCTGACAGCAACTAAAGATTTAACTCCCTCATTACTAAAGCTTCCAGAAATTCCTCCTCTTTGTGGAATGCAGTAATAATTCAAACATTCCTAATAATTAAATCCAAATAATTTATTCTCCTTTTTAGAAAGAGTGATTTTACAATTCCATTCCAGTAACAAGTACATCTGATATTCTAAACACAAACACAAGATACAAAGTCTTTCTCTGTATAAAGTGAACATTTCACTCTGAATTACACTTTGACTCTGATTTAATTTCTTTTCAATTAAAAGGTTGTTTTACTATCTGTATATTTTTTTAAAATAAAATCATTTTGTGGCAGAATGACCACTTTGTTGATTTTGAGCTTTGATCTACTTCACTTAGTGTCCATTTTAATGACCTCGGACCGTATTTGCATTTTAAATAAAAATGACAGCCCTATATAAAACAACTACATTACATTTCATCCCAGAAATCACCGTTTGTTTGAACAGTTTTATCTAACGCCATTACCTAATAACCTTACATCCTACGATTTCTGTTCATGCTATGTTCTAGAATTGTTCCATAACTGCTATTATGAACAGGAAAACATTTTGCATGTCAAATGTATTTCTACTTACTATTAAAATGTGTAATATACACTGATGTATCACATTGCTAGTGTTGGATGTTTTCTTTTTGTTTTTTTTGTTTTTTTGGGGCGGGGGCGCGACACCATGGGTAAAGGTGTCTCTAAACAGACCAATGCCACTGAAAATGACACCTGGACTTCACCACTCATGGCTCCCTGACTAACAAACGCAGAACTTCTCTCTTAACCTTGTCTGATCAGACAGGACTTTCCTCACTTGCACAGGATCATTTTGAAATCATTTTGTTTCCTCCTGAGAACAAAGTACATAGCGTGACTCCTCGGCCACTTGCGTGAGTCAGGAAAACTCCCAGCCTAAGCTAGGAGCTGAGCTCTTTCCTAACATGCTTCCTCGAAGTACCTCTGTGGGGAAAAAGAAAGGGACAGATTTTCATCTACTACTGGGAATGTTGTGTCAAATTCCTGCAGGACAGCTTCACAGGAACAGGGAAAGGTGGCTTAATCAGGGATGACTGATCTTAATAGCTGCTTTTCCCATGTCATTAGGCCTCTGTGGAAGGGCTTTTCAAACAAAGGGTAATTACTCATATTAACAGACACAGCAATAAACCTAAACAATATTTTGCACACAATTTTTGGAAAACCTGTTGCAACACCTCATGCAAATGTAAAATAAACCCTTCAAATAATTTATGATATTATCATTACCAACTTTTTGAATATGCATTAAAGCTGTGCTTAGACAGCATTTTTTGTAATTCATAAATGCAGTATTTAACCAATGTACTTGCTCCTCCGGTTGGAATCAAATGCTTCTTTGAAGATTGCAGCTTGCCTAAATTCCTGCAACCCAAAATACAAAAAAACTGCCCAAAAAATGCCCAAAATTTTAACTGACAAAAAATGATGTCATACTGTTTTTGACCCTGCCCCTAAGCACTCCGGTACTCTCAGAATCTTTTTTATTGCCAACACATTTTTAACAACAAGCGGTTTTCCAAGAATGCAACTTTTTGCAATTGTATTCAGCTGTATTAAATTATATGTCCGGTTGTTTGTCCATTTATAACAGAAGGTTTTCAGTGAACAGGCTACAATGTGACATTCCTATGGCCACCATTTTGTTTTCTGAACTGGTCTTCAGAAATGGCTAATGACAGCTATGGTAAAATATTTGAACGCCACCTTCCAGGTCAACAGGCAAACCCATTCAAAAGGGTAGACACAACTTGTTGTTTATCACATCAAAAATACGATTCATTTGGTAATGGTCATGACACAGTATCTCAAAAAACTGAGTAATATGAACCTCCAGGAAAAACGGTTTCAAAGAATCTCACCCACAACAAGATTTGTAATAAATTCTTAGTGTTACACTCGTATGTCTGAAACCAGCAAGTGTGAAGTTCGAATAACAGAACTAAGCCGGAGGTGTTTGGGAGGTGTTCGGAGGATCTGACAGAAGCAGCTGTCCACTCACTCTGACTCCACAAGACACACAGAGGCCCTGTCTTTAATGAGGTGTCTTCATCTACAACAGAATGAGTTTTGTTACCCCCCCCCGACTCCTCCCTAAACACTAACTCAGCAATTCTTACAACGGACAGACCGCCACGCCCCACATTCACGCCAAACGGTTAACAATGCGCCCTTGTCAGGACGGGATTTTCAATGCGAACGGCAACCAAGAGCGGAAATTTGGAGGGCGGTAAAGGAAACGCCCAAAAGCAAATCCGATGGACCACCATCGGAATGAACCTGACCAATGAGGCTCTGACTGAAAAAGGAGAGAGGGTTTTTGTGCTCCTCCTCTTGGACAGTGGAGGGATGGAATGTGTGTGGTTTTTTTTTTTGGGGGGGGGGGACTGCACTGCTTTGTCTCCAGTAAGGGCAGGAATCCCACTGACTGCAGGGGAACAGTGAAAATCAAAAAACGAATTGCAAAAAAGTGGCTAAATCAATGGTCACTTTTGATGAAGGGGAAAAAAAAGGCAAAAAAGGGGCAATTTGCACCCTGTGCTCAGAGTAACCAGTTGATGGCCCCCACCTAAATTAAGACAAACAGAGTCTGTCTTCCAACAGCCATGAGGCGTGAGGGAAAAATTGGAATATGTCTAAGTTACGTCTCAAAAGACTTTTGGCCTGAATTTTTTTTTCTGGCCTGATTTTTTACAACATTTTCTAAGCCATAAGGCTGTAATATGTGATCAGGACGATCACAACCCCCTGTGATTCTGGGGTTCTGTCTATTTTTTAGCATATAGAAAATGAGCATCCTAATGTGTAACCAATCATGGCATTGATTGAAGTGATAAAAAAAACTTAATTTACTCAGGTCAACAGTAAACTTAATGCCCAAGTACTCTGCACAGAAAAGTCTCAAACATAATTTCAACATTTCTGTGATATGAAATCTGTTTACTGTAACAGGCAATATGCTTAACCTGCACATTGTCAAATACGTGCAGAACAGGCAAGATTTGACTACAGAACAGGCATAACAACATTCAGATTAGACAAATTAGATAATCTACTGTACATATTCCTCAGATTAAACATGGTGAACGTAATGTTTTGTGTCAGACCCATACCCTTCTATTTCTCATTCTACACTAATAACTGCTACCGTAAGTGGCAGGAGAGGTGAGATTTACAGCCTGTCACCAGTAACCAGGGAGACGTTCGTGAGAAATAGAGCCTGACTGAAAAATGTCCTCACACTTTCTCAGCAGACTGGAGGTCAGTGGACACACAGCATCACTGATTCATGCTGCCACTTCCCCAACACTACATCACACACCTGCAATTCTTCATCTCCTAAACTGTTGCATCGTGTTTGTTACTGAAACATTTTGGAAGCTAAAAAAAAAGGTCAGCTGCAAAACAGGTTTCCTCTAAATCTGAGTAACTGATTTGAAAATCAAACACGGCAATATTTATCTTATTACTAGAGGTTATCCCCTTTAGACTGTAGCCATTTCCTGACATATTTAGGTTAGTGAAGATTTAAAATACACAGCTGCAGTTTAGAAGGTCTTTGCTCAGAAATAGTTTCCTACATTTTTGCATTGCCAGCCAAAAAAACCTACTTAAACAGTCAAATAAAGTCAAACAGCAAACAGAGTAAATGGAAGTGAAACCTTTGCTTGTTTTCGGATGGGAGCCACAAACTGTCACCCATTTCATTTAATTGCTACATCATGAAATATTAACCCTATACTTGAGCACTTAAGGCCAACAAAATACATGATTAAGAAATGCAAATATTAAAACAACATGATCTGCAAAATATCCTGGTCATTATTAAAACATGTTAAAATGAGCAAGTTTAAAAGACTTATTTAATGCAAATAAAACATGAGTATTGCAGCACATTATGTCTTCATTTGGAAAATGCACTTGTGTGAAGTGCAAAACGGTAAGGCAACAGTTGGAGCAGTTAAAAAGGGTAACTTCGCTGTTTAACAACTGTGTGCACCTCAACAACAAAGCCACCACCCACACACTGTTTTCTGAATGAAACCCAGCAGACGTTATGCGTTTCCTGATCAGCAGCATAGGGGGTATAAAAAAAAATGTTGATAGCATCAAAGTTCATTAAATTAACTCCTTGTAGACTACACATGCTTTGATTTTATAGCAGGAAGCCAACAGATCAGGCCGCTGACGTAACCTTAGCCCGATGACCATTCCAGAAAAATTAAAGCATAACACAATTTGAAATATTAAGGAAAAAAAAAGTCCACGTTGACAAAGTCTTTTACAAGCTGTGATTAAAGGGAAGGTGGTTTCACTCTGAGTCATTCCTTTTGAGACGGTTTACTGGAAGTTAAAGGAGGGGGGGAGTTTCAGAGAAATCATGTGACTCGTCTGGGCAAACCACAGGCCGGCGCGGCCCTGGTGGGGTAGGGACATGGGAGCGAGGCGAAGGCCTGGAGCAGATGGTTCTTATTGGGGATACAGCAGACACGATCCTGGGATTTGGCATCCGAGAATTCACAGACCTGTACGCCCCTGTCCAATCAGGAAGCTCCCTTCCTCCCTGCAGTCCGTTTCCCTCCAAAAAACATCCTTGTTTACCTTGTTTTTTTTTTGTTTTTTTTTAAACAATAACATGTTTAAGCCTCTGACTGAAGGCTTGATTGACTTTTCTGTCCAGATCAAAATTTTACTGATTTTTTTTTAAGATATCTATTTAATAATTTCTTTCAGATCTGTGGTGGTGGTGAAAAAAAAAGAGAATCAAATCAGTCATTTTACACAAGGTCAGTACTCCTTAATTAATATTGACAACAAGGCCCTTAATCGCTTTATGGACAGTTGAGTGAAAAATGAAGAATAACGTTTTAAAATGGAGGACCAGGGCTGGGAGGTCTCGGCGCTGGTCTCGGCTGCCCCCTTTGCAGGAGCATTCCGGAGGATGTCCCTTGTTCTCTACAATCTGGGCTTCCTGCAGGTGCTATGTGCTGATCCCCTGATTCTGCACATTCCGGGACACAATCAGTACCCAGACGCACCCAGCTTCAGCAAAGCGGCCAATAGGAAAAAAAAAATGATAACAACAGGCTAGCATGATGGTAAATGACACCACCATGTGCTTCTGTTTATAATCATTAAAAATGACTTGCAATTTTTTTTTTTTTTTTTTTTAATTTCACCCACATGCAGGGACAATTCTGGCCCGAATGTAGAGGAGGCTGGTGATACACAAATAACTGGAAACTGTGCAGACACATTAAAGGGGAATTCCACCCAATAATTAAAAAAAAAAAAATGGCAGTGCTGTAATTTGAGCCGAATGCGTCAATCTACGCCAGCCACTGTCTGGCTCATTACTGTGGTGAATCCTTGGAGGGGAGAGGACCCAGCAACCTGCCGTGTCTTGAACTGAGGTACAGTAGAGAAGGCGTCTCAAACGATGCCGTTTCCGCTCAAACGTGTTGCATTCGTCTCATGAAAGAAACGACTGTTCGCCAAGCGTTCCTCTGGAAAGACACAAAAGATCCCTTTTTTTTCATATTTGGCACCAAATCGCCCTTTACAGCACGCATCGGCATTCTGATGACGGGGATGCATAAAAACCACTTGCATCCACCAAGCAAGCTACGCAAATCAGCTTCAAAGCATCAGCTCCTTACAAGTACTGGCAGAGGCCTGCAGCCAGAGAGAGCCTCAGGGGGCCCAGCAGGCAGGAATACAGCCCTGATTCTGAGACTAACGCAGAGAGAACACAGACAGAACCAAGATTCCAGAACCTGCTTTCTACGCCACCTTTCTGAGGATGAGCACAAAATAGTACAGAAAAGTACTTTCACACGAGCTGGGTTTGAAGAAAATAAGTGAAGATACACACATGCATAGGTATGAACAAAGACAGACAGACAGACAGACAGACACAGACACAGACAAACACACAAACACTTGCCTGCGCACACACCCTTGCATGTGTGCGTTCATGTGAAAAGAATGAAAGAATTAGCTCGAAGCAGATTAAAAAACCAAAGCCTATGTATCACACCCTGCTGGAGGAATAGCCCCTGAAGCAAACCAGAGGAACTCCAGACTGCTGACCTTGAAGGTGATTGTTCTTAGATTTAACCTCAATGTTGCAACACACTAGCATTTCCATAATCAGCAACATTTTGGACGATAGCTGTGAAGTGTGAAGCTGTGAGTTCGGAGCAGGGGGAGGGAGCTCGCCGTCACACACAGGCTCGGAATTGCGCCCGAGGTCCTGATCTAGTCTGGAGAGTCACATGAGCCGGTTGGCTCAGCACACGCTGAGGATACTGCTGTGTCAGGTAGCAGCTGGATGTGACACATCCGCACACAGACACCCGGCCGCACAAAGGGAGAACGCTCACGGCAACACTCGAAACTGGGACACCGAGTAAAACCTGAAGGAACAGGACTGATAGAGAGAGACATGGGGGGGAGGGGGAGGAGGTCCACCTGGCCCACCTGAGCAGTTTCTGCCTGTTCCAGCATCTCTTCAAATTCCTCGTAGTCTTCATCATCAGGCTCCGCTCCCGATAGCCTGGCTGCCCGGGCCATGAAGTATGGAGGGAGCTCCCCTATGGCGGTGCCAGCCCCCTGTAACACACACGCACACACGCGCACGCACACACAAGCACGCACACACAAGCACACAAGCACGCACGCACACACACACACACACACACACACACACACACACACACACACACACACACACGCGCACAGCAGATGAGACAGGGTCTGGGACGCAGGGATCACACTGTTCCTCTTCAGTGCCAGTGAAAGCCCCATGAGGCGGACTCATTTCCATACGCAATTCATCACATTCTGGCCTTGCAGAAAAACACAGAGCTTTGTGCAATTGCACTACTGTGCCACGAGCAAAGCACAACCTCACTGCTGCAGTACATCTGCACCATTAGCATGGTTCCCCTTTCCATTTTATGCTAGAGGGTAAACATTTCCCAACACTCAGCTTTGTACATAACAGTAAAAATAAGAAGCGTTTGTGTTTAAGTTTAAGCATGCAATAAAGACATTTGCAGTGAAATACTGCAGCATTTGCTGCATTCTATTTGAATTAGTTGTATGGTCTGAATTTGTGTATACGCTGAGCACACATTAATTTCCAAAGTATAAGCTTTCAGAAGTCCTTTGGCAATGTGCTGGCAGCGACTGACCAAAACGCACCAAATTTCAGATACAATTTCACAAGCCCTGCTGGCCTGTGGGCTGTCTGTAAAGGGGCTGGCATTAATGTCTGCAGCCTGTGTGCTGGACAGTGGATGCCAGACGCTGGATGCTGGACTCACCCACATGCAGGCCTCCAGGCGGACCTTGGAGATGATGGTCCAGAGAGAGATGCCTCCCCCCAAAGCCTCCTCCTCCGGGCAGATGATCTCGTCGGGGTAGGGGGGCTCGGGGAAGTTTACAGAGCCGCACTCATACGCGGCCAGCGTGACCGACGCTATGTGTGGACCCTGGATAGGAAGGGGCACATGTTCACCAGTTAGAAGTGTCTTTTTGCACATGTGGTGTACAGAGGGTTTTGAGTGAAGGTGTTTTTATAGTTATTATTTTATGTTATCATTTTCTTACTCTTCCCTTTTATATGTTAAGATTAGTATCCTAAAGGAGGGTGGCTTAATCAAAGAAATGTTATGTACATATGTGTCTATGTACATACTGTCTATGATTGATGAATGTGTGATTGTGCATTATACTGAGGAATAAGGTCTGAATATATTTCACATATAGAATATATAAAGTACCAGTCAAAAGTTTGGACACACTTATTTCTTTATTTTTACTATTATCCACATTTTATAATAATAGGAAAGACATTAAAACTATGAAATAACAAATGGAATTTGTGCAGTGATCAAAATTATATTTTACAAAAAAAATATTTAAAATTACATTAAATTTTTTGGAGAGGAATTCATACAAAGGCATCAACTTCACTATTTTTATTTGTCTAAGGAACAAATTTCAAGCATTTAAGCATAAGTCTTTAAATCAAAATGTCTTTGAATGCATGTTTCCCATTATATTAATCAGATGCATCCAAACTTTTGACTGGTATTGTATAGACACTGTACAAACATATTGCAATATATTGCACTATATACCAGAATGTATCATATTTTTCACTGTGGGTGTGTGTAGGTATACAGTTTGAGTGTTTTAAATGTTTTGCATTAAAATGTGCATGCAGGGGTAAATAATTAAAATTTTAAAACACCAAAGTGTTCAGACAGAGAGTGTTTTTCAGGGAGCAGTTTGGGGCGTTGGTTAGAGGTATAAAACTGCAGTTTCCCTGACCCGGGCGCGGTGCCTCAACTGCTTGTCTACACATTCAGCAGGAAAAACGGCTAATGCTTCAAACACAAGCTTTCTGAGTTACCCTGGATAAGGCATTACAGTAAGCAGTTAAATAAGATTACTATTCTAATATATAAGATAGCAGGAGGTGCCTCTGTTCTATGGGAGGGTAAGACAGCAGCTAAAAACACTAATTCAGGACTGAAAAAGGGGAAATCTGTATCTCTAACCGAAAATGCCAGAACCTACACAAAATGAGTAAATGTTTAATAATAACAATAATAATAATAATAATAATAATCATGGTCCCACTGTTTTGTTTAAACTAACCTTGAGTTAGTTTAAAGAAAGAGCTGAGGGCCTTTTCAGACTGCATTCATTCTCAGCATTCAGACTAGCAGACTAGTGTGTAGATTAGCTTTGCACAATATCAAAAGCATGGCATTAAAAAAATCAATGCTCTAATGTCCAGTGCTGCCAATGTTTCTGTGCTCTTCTCTCAATGAGAATCATTTCCTTTCTTACACATTCACAAAATAGTTTTAATTAGGAAGAGATTACCTTAGAAAAGCCTGACACAAACAACACTGTGGTAAAATACCAATTTGATTTTAGGGTGCAAATTTCGTTACGTTATTTGTGTTACATGCTTCATAAAGCCCTTAGATGCTCCAGAAATTAGGGCCCCCCCCTCAGCTCCTAACTGTGAAAAAGTAGACTTCAGAAAAACACATCCGGTCCTAAGAGGGGCTTAGATGAACACACAGCAATTTCTCATTGTTCACACTTTTACACACACACTCTCATTCTTACTCCATGCAGACATGAACCAAAGTGATTTCAAAAAAAAAAAAAAAAAAAAGAAACGAGCACAGCAATTACTCTGCCTGCGTTCCCAGGGGGAAAAACACAAGATAAAGACAAAATGACATATTTCTGATACAGTCACTAATCACAAAGTGCTTTTGAATGCACTGTAGGAATTAACTTGCAAAATTCACTTTTAAATTCACACGGAGGAGACGCATCTCACTTTGTGAGAATCTGTTGTGGTAACATGGCTGGCATTGCATCTGAAAAGTAAGCATGTTTGCTGTAAAGTGCCCCACCCCTTTCTCTCAGTACATTATACATTCATTCAGAGATTCCCTTCCTGGGATAAGCAGTGTGTGTTCTGAGAAACTTCCACCCAGACTCAGATCTCAACTCTCTCCTTCATAACCACCCGCCATCACTGAGGTACAATCAGTGATCTGTTTGTTTCACACCTTCGACGTCTGACGCAATGGGAGATAATAGTTTATGATATAACTGATAACTGATATAATAATTCCCTCCCAAAATATTTCCCTCCCCCAGGTCATCACTGTCAAAGAGAACCGGTTCTCAACTGACACTTCCTGGTAAAACAAAAGCTAAATAAACTAAAAATAAAAAACAAGCATCTCTCCAGGTTGGTAAAGCTGCAACTGACCTTTCGCAGGCGACTGGTGGAGTACGGCTGGGTAGAGGCTGAGCCATTCTACCACCTCTGTCAACACTGTGCGACACACAGAAGTGCCTTTTTGTGCCATCTGGTTTCGCTCCTCACTCCTCGGCACGGATTCTGCTCTTTTACGAGCAAACAAACAGTGGGCTTAATGATAATTCAAAGTATATATACAGAGAGACAGGCGCGTGAACACAGAGCCATCAAACGTCCTTTGATCACTTCACTCATTGCTGACGTGCTATATATGTATATGTTTTTTTTTTTTTTTAATTGCTCTTCCAAAAAGGGTGTAGCCACACTAAATCACAATGAAAGCTACCCCGCTCCACCTGCCCCAGCACGCCTTTGGGCAGCCAATGCAAGGGACGGCCTGCAAAAAAAATAACACCAGTCACTCTCCAAACAGACTTATCAGAGGATGTGAGGCAAGGAAAGCCTTTCCCTTTTTTTTTTTTTTTTTTAAGAGACACACCAACTGTCCTTGAAAAAAGGGCCAATTTTTACCCCCTCTGATTGTACCCATCCCCACCAGCTCCACCATGCTGCACTACCCTTCACAGGCTGAGAGGATAGGAGGCAGTCCTGGCATGCAGGGCTCTGGCTGTATTCATTCTGCATGTTGAGTCCTGGTTAAAGCTCCCAGGTGTTACAGTACAATGCAAACACTTAACACTAAGCCAGCACGCTGACATAAACTGGAAGAGCATCTGTTAGCCAAAAATGAAGTCATGCCTGGCAAAACGCTCAAGGCAAAGTCATGTTTACAGGTTTAGTCAATCTGTACGTTTTTTTAATGCCCATAACCAATTGATATAATTATCATTTTAATCGTGTAAACACATGCAATCCGTAAGCGTTTACCACACCGGGAAAATGAAATGTCAGAAATTAACCACGGCCTCTTTGTTTTGCTTGCGAAATTATATGTCTTTATTAACTGAAGTTTTCCAAGCTCAGTCCAAGAGTCTACCTTTCTAACTGTGGTTAAAGGCAACCTGTGTGCTGATCCACAGTCTCCCAAAAGGCCAGTGCTGGCTGACTTTATGGTACTTCAAAAGGACCTTGTAAATGTTTTCTTGAAGGCACACCACATGAACAAACTACAGCAACGGAACTACAACACTCCAAAACAGCAGGGGGCAGTCAAGCAGTTTTTTCCTACTTTAAACACTTAGGAAATTTATCCTGCCTGGCACTGCACACATCTGAATCAGTTACTGGAATACCTCAGGCTCTGCAAGGTAACCCACAAAGTCACAAAGTCCAAAATATATGTAGAAATGCATACTTCAAGAAAACATGGTCGGTGAAAAGTTATTTAAAGGTAAAAGGTGTAGAAATTAAACTCTGTACACAAATTTCTGTATGCATTTATAGAAATTTACATTTAATTTATATAATTTACATATACTCTTATGTAAATGAGCATTTACTTTCCTTTTGGTCAGGCTTTTTCCCCCAGGCTGGGCTGAAAAGGCACGCCGCCCTGACTTTGAACAATGCTGTAATCTGATTTTATCAAATGAGGGGAAAGGGAAACAGACAAAAGCTTGCAATGCTGTGAAGGAAGGGACAGCGGCCAAATGTTGGTGTTTGTTGTGGTCTGAAGGAGGACTTTGGGTTAGAGTGTGAGAACCTCGACAAAGAACAGTACTTGCTCCACACTGGTAAATATGAGCTTCTTGCTGAGATTCGTAGAACAGACTCCCTGGGTGCCTTCAAGAGAGAGATGAAAGCTCATCTCTTCAAGCTTTATCTCTAGTCTACCTTTCTCTCTATCTATCCCATCTATCCCTATCTTCTATTTAAAAAAGCACTACACACTAGTTTAGCTCTTAACTCAGTATTTGACCGACCTCTTGTAGCACTTTTCAACAACTACTCTTGGCATTGCGATGCACTTATTTGTAAGTCGCTCTGGGTAAGAGCGTCTGCTACACTGTATGATGTAATGTAATGTAAGAGAAGCTGCCTTTCTCTGTGTCTGAGAGTGAGAAAGAGAGAGTGCATCCTGACTGAAAAACAGGGGCACACGTGAACTTTCCTCAATCCCAAATTCACAAGAGGTGGAGCAAAAACCCATGAGGAGAAACATGCAGCATAAACAGATTCTGCCTGAGCTGTGGAGCGCTGCGCTGCCACCCTGCCTTCGAGGGGAATGCCCTTCCACAAGATCACGAAACGGCGCGGCGCTCGCAAACACGGGGAGAACGAACTGACGAGTCAAAACAGTTCGTCTCTGACGTCTGCGAGTTCAAACAACTCGCTGACGATACGCAGACGAGGACCGCGTGTTCCACCTCTGAGAGGCTCGCTCCACCAAAACACTTTATCACTGCGTGCCGGTGAATCACAGAGAATCTCCCGCACGCCTCGCACGCAAACTCATTTTTCAATGGCAAGCGCCGGCTCATCGGCGGTGAGGAGACATGAAACTACAGCGCACCAGACTACTGGGAAGGAGTGCTGACGGCAAACAGGCAGAGCGAGCAAGGAGTGCAATTAGTCAGTCGCTTTGCATGTCATTTCCTGTGACGCGGAGCTGTGTGCGCACCAGCGGCTGCTTCTTTCTGTTTTTGTAACTGAGGTTCCTCAAGTGCTCGTTCTCGGCCACCCCACACATTGCAAAAAAAAATCCCTGAGTGACTTTCTTAACCATTGATGATACATCTCACTACCAGTGTAACGTAATGTGCCGGTATACAGACACATCAACCCCCAAATCCCCAACCTCCAAAAGGCAAAACTTTGGGCTCATGTGTAATAGTTTATCGCTCACAAATACAGCAGGCAAAATGCATGGTGACCTTCTCACCCTTTTTATTGAGGAAAAACATTATCAGTAAGCAAAGGGAAAATACCTTTTTGAAATCTCATTCCACAGGAATGCACAGAGGGGTCAAAGGATTAAAGTACTCCATACTCATCCTACTACAGTCAATCTGAGGGACTTTCTAGAGAGGGATTACTTTACAGGTAACTTCAGGTCATGTCATGACAGCAGGTTATAGGTGCAGCCAGGATATGTCCGATTTTACCTGACAGAAGTAGACATTAATGTCCAGGCAATATGACACGGCAGTTGCTACACCAACAATCGAAGGGATACCCTTCATTATCACCGAGGGGGAAAAAAAAAAGAAACACTTTGAAAAAGCGAGCCGTCCGCACACACTCAGAGAGTGAGATCACGCTCTTGGCAAAGAGCAGTGTTCCATGTCTGAAAGAAATTAACAGTGGGAACATGGTTTTGGACCCCCTGCTAGCAGGGAGGTTTCCAGCATTTGAACTTAGCTGCCGAGGGGGGTGTAAATAACACATGGGGAACCAATTAGCCCCCCCCCCACCCCCCGGCTCAAAAAAAAAAAAAATCTGTTCATTATGTCACCAGCTGTGAACCCCGTAAAGCGGTGAATTCCTCTAAAGCTGACAGCCGTCTGCATTCCTCTGTCAGAAGCTCTGACAATCGCATTATGGAGAGAAAATTGCTCACGTTTTTGCGGCAACCCACAAAAACCGGCACCTTGTAGTACAAGGCAAAATGAAGTGTCAGCGCGTTTTACGGAACTGGTGGCGTTCCAGAGACGGACGGCCTGTTCCTGCAGATCGGCCCCGCTGTCACTTAATGACTCACTAATCATTCATATACATACAGCGTGTCTATTCTCACATATTTCGAGCGGTTTGTCTCGATCTCCTTCTGCAAAGGGGTAGAGGAATCATTTTTCAGTCCCCCCCTTTAGTCACACTCTGGGTTTTCCCCGGTTTGTTTCTTCTTTTATGGCCTCTGGTAACAGCACTCTGTAAAGTCTTCTGTCACGATCTGCATTACACTACAAGCATTTAGCAGACACCCTTACCTGAGAGTGACTTACATAGGTAACAACTTTATTCATTCCTCGGGGAAATGTTATTTCAGCCCCACTGTATACTTGTATATGGATGGGCTGACAATAAAATCTCTCTTGACTCTGGATATTTGTACAGCTGGATATTTACAGAGGCAAATGTAGGTTAAGTACCAGCAACCTTTCAGAGCCCTGCATCTTACCGTTACGCCACACTGCTGCCCCGATCTAAAGGTAAAGGGTGCCATACCAAAAAAAAAAGTTGACCAATTAATTTAGTTTGCTGTGCCAAGCCTCAAAAACAATGCCATAAAAGCATGCTGAAAGAAGCAGTTAAGCAAAGGAGTGATATGAAGAAAGTCGGTCTACAGGACTCATGCTTTCTACTAGAGTATACACTGGACCAAATAAATACCTAACCCCTGTAACAGTAACCATTCTTCCCCACTGTGGTGCCAGCCTCAGTCATCTGGATGCTACTAGCATAGGCGTTTGGTGTACTGGCATGATAATGAAAACCCGGCAGAATGCTGGGCAGCAGTGTAGCATTGTGGTAAGGGGCAGAGCTCATAATCGCAAGGTTGCTGATCAGATTCCCTGCTGGGGCACCGCTGTTGCACCCTTGGGCAAGGTACATAACCGAGAATTGTCTCAATAAATATTCAGAATGTAACCCGCTTTGGGTAAGTGCGTCTGCAAAAATGACAATAATGAGAAGCATAGGGATACTTCTTTGCAGGCTTGTGAAAACCCAGCGAATGTTCATATGCAAACTACTGCATGACTACTCCAAAACAGACATAAACCAGGCACTGACCCTCAAACCTTCACACAGATCAGTGTTACACCAACCACTTTCAATCATGGAGTCATCACGACATGGACAGAAGCATTTATTCTACCTGAGTTCAGCCGGAAAGGAAGTTATTGCAACGCTTTATTCATTACTATGCAGATGCCCTTATTAAACAGACCTGGACTTTACATTAAAGCATAATTACCTTTAAATTAGGGTAAATTACCTTGCCCCAACTGCTATCCCACCCACAGTCCTGAGCCTCGTGCCCTAACCCCCGCTCAGCGCTGCTGCCCGCATGCCAGTAGTGTGACTGGGGTTCAGGATCACAAGGCCAGCTGCTGGTCAGCTTCCTCAGCGTTAGCGCCACCAGCGCTTTCACACCACGGGCACCGTGCCATCTGCAGCGGTCATGGGACCCGCAGCTGAGCCCAGCGCAAGCACGAAAACAGCCAGGGCCTCTACTCTCTCGTTAAAATGACGCTATCATTATTAATGCCTCATTTTACAGAGAAGGCCCTCAATCCTACCACACCTCTAGGGTTGGCTCACTGTCACTTACCACTCATATCCAGGGCTCATATACTCACACACAATCTCATACTCACATACTATCTAATATACTTATCACATATTTCCAGAAGTCCACCTCCATCACCTTTTGCACTGTTGCCTATTTTTAATTATTATTTACACTGGAGACAATGCACTTTGAAAAATCTCATTAAAAGGTTGCTAAGCCAAATAAAAGCAGATAGGCTGACTGACAATGGCAATGATGGTTACTATTAAGAACAATAACAACCAGAATCTATAGTAACATTCAGGCAAATTCATTCATGTTATCAGTAATAATATCTTCACAGAAAAGTGAAGCAGAGCTGGCCGCAGGGGTCGCACGCTGTTGTGGGAGGGGCGTGGGGGAGTCAGACGTCTCCACCCCCGAGAGGCTGAGGAACAAGCTCTCACGAGGGTCATGTGACCAGCCGGCGGGAACACAAGGTCAGACGGGAGGCCGCCCGCTGACTCGCACGCGGGGAACACACACTCCCAAATTTACAGAAAAAAAAAAAATCAGTGACACTTTGTGAGATCACCAGCGACCCGATGCTTTAGAAACGCAGTCACCGCCTGTAGACCGCATTCAGGCTGGGGACGGAGTGGGGGAGCAAGGAGAGGAGGCCAGGCCAGGTGTCCCACTCCCCTCAATGGAACAAACGGGACAGAGATTTATACGGGAAACCCCCAGACAGCCCCCGTCTTACGTTATCTGGTTCCCAAGCCTTTTTTTTTGTTTTGCGAATCTGTGCTCTCTTTGTCGGGAACACGGCCCAGACTGGAAACATCTCCAGACTCTGTCAAGTCTGATTTAGTTTCCTCTCGGTGTTCCACGGGGCGCTGCCGTGACTCTCGCATGGCTGTAACACTGACTCTCTTTCTCTCTTTGAAGCGAGTATGTGGGATCAGCCAGAAAGACGCTATTGAGCTCCCCTTTTCTTGGAGCTCTTTTCCTGCATGTGATATGATGACTCAACACTTTTTATTGCCCTCAAAAAAAAAGAGAGACGGGCATCAAACGTCTTGACTAATGTGTAATAAAATGGTTATGAAATTGCTCCGATTAAGACGGCTGTCTGTGCAATGGTTGTTCTGCTCCCCATGCTCGAACGGAGGCGCTTTCAGACCATGAGTCTCCGTGGAGCCCGATATCAAAGAATGGCTCTCTCCACCCTCTGGCACTCCTGCCACCCATTGGCCATTATAGACTCTTTTTAGGGGCTCTCAAGCACACCGAAATTTCATCTCAGCACCCCTAAATAATAATAATAATAACAATACATACATAAATAATATTTTCTGAAATCATTTTTAGCCCTCTAACGTTAGATTTTGAGAACTTGTCGGTTAGAGACGGGACAAACAATTACAGGTTCAAATGGCTTTTTAAACAGGTTTAATGTCCAATATTCTTTGATGTCATGATGTTACACACTCCGGTACAGTAGGTGGCGGCATGCACCTTTAACGTTGGTAGTCTGCCACGCCAGTGAAAGGAGGAGGAGTAGAAGTTAGTGAATTTCATGGAGTATGGATTCATGGAGTCAAATTGACTTATACCACAGCTTGGTTAAATACTCGTTTCTGATTGGCTGGAGGAGCGTGGATTATTTCCCAGTAAACGTACAGTAATAATGCACGCCTATGAAGTAGTTCCAGTGAAAGTGGCCTTATCACTGTTAAAAATTAATATGCAAGCTCGTTCAACTTTACTGAAGATTCCATTTACAACCGAATATAACAGCAACATTGTAATAACATTAGATAATGTTACAGTTAACAGCAACAACATAGCTAGAGCATCAACCAAGCGGCAGCTTACAGTCACCGTTTCCACATATGTACGTTTAAGATGACAGACACGAATGTAACATTATCCACTTCACCAGCTAAGCGGACACTGTGTAGCTGGCTATATCAGAAATTTCTAGTTAGTGGGATAAGTTACTGTAGTTTCAGTAGCCGAAGCCTAGATGTGTAACGTATAGTATTTTTTAAAATGTAGGCTAATATAGTACATTTTAAAATAATTAAATTTTAAAGTTTGGATGTGTCAAGCTAGCTATACGAATGGACTATATTCTGTGGATGTGCACATATTGTAATATATATTTTTGTTCAAAAATAATAAAATAGTAGCCTAATTTAATATGAGTGCTGAATTATTTCTTTGGTAAGTAGCCGTGGTATAAGGGGAATAAAGCACTCCTGGCAGTGCAGTTCTATGGAAATAAACCACTTCAGGGTGGTTAACAACCCCTTGGCTTTGCTGCGGGGCCGCATCACACCACCCTGTTGTGGCTTATTTCCACAGAACTGCACCGCCGGTCGTGGTTTATTCCTTACTTAGAAAGTGTCTGGTTATAGTTCCATGGTATGAATAGTCTCAAAGAACGTTAGCTGACGTAGTTTGCTAGAGATTATCAGCTAACGTTAGCTTTCTGAGCCAGTCTGCTTGCACAGTTGCCAGCTAAGGAGCGAACTGATGCACTTTATTATTTCAGTTAAAGTAGTCACAGTGTTTCTTATTCTGATAGAACTGGGCTTTATGATATATTTACAGTACATTTATGGACAGTGAATTGAAGCATTGGAACAAACCTTGACTCATTGGAGATGTCTGTTTTTCCATAGATGGATACAATTTTTTTTTTTTTTTTTTAAGAAAACAGCCAAGTTTAGGTGAGAAATTAAGGTCAAAATGACGTTACTTCACTGCATTGCCCACAGAAACCCAATATTCAATTAGAATAAAGTTATAAATTGATATGAACCAATTTATAGCTACCTTTTATTAGATTATAAAGTCTCTGTTTGGTTGTTACGTTTGCCTTTTGGTTGACAGCACAAAGAGGGAGAGAGGAGGACAAAGAGGGAGAGAAAGAGAGAGAGCAAGTATTTTGTGGTGTAAAACTCATGTTACTTACTAGTAATTCATTAAAAGTATTACTGTTGTAAATTAAAATATATACAGAAAAATGTATTAATTGTTATCCAGTCAAATGAGTGATTTAGCAGGGGGGGTTGAACACTTTTGCAAGGCACTGTATGCATGTCACATTCTCATTAGCGGCTGAGCCCCCCTAAAGGTCTGATCGTAGAATCGCCCCTGCTGCCACCCACTGCGAAACTGTAATTATTTAGAATATAATTATTTAGGAGATCCACAGAGAGGCAAATGCCAGGATGCCTTTACTAAATGAGAATGTTGGACCGCAGTAGGACTGCCGTTTTCTTGTGAAATCTGATGAAGTTCTAACGTAGAAACTTCAGGACTCTTTAGCACAAAGAATAAATTTCACTAGGAAACTGGCAAGTGTAAGTTGCTGTCCTACACCCACATTTAGAGAGGCATTCACACTAAAGGCAAAAGGTCTTTGTTTTACAAAAGGTTTCATTAATACTGAAAAGTACTCACTTTCTGACCTTTGAAATTGTATGCAACATGAACAGTTACATCATAAAATCTGACATGACTAGCTAGTCCTATTAATAGAGGAGAATCTGGCCACCCTTAAAATATGCCTGAGGGGGTCAACTAATACGACATCAGAAAACAGGATGATAACCTATCAGGCATGTATTATGCACCCTTCAGGCCTTATCTGAGGACACGAATAACTCCTGTGGGTTTTTTTGTTAAAATGTTCCATCTATCAAGTGCAATTAATCTTGTAAAAAAAAAAACTAAAAAAAAGAAATTGTGAAGTTATAAAAGAAGCACATTAGGCTTCAGACTACATCTGAGGATCCTCAGATGTGGATTCACCATCAGGTGGAACAGACGCGAGTCATTCCGACATCACACAGGCCCTATCCCATAAATCTTCAGGCTAAAGAGAGTCCGTGGGAGCCCACGATGCGGCCTGGTGTGTCAGCCAGGATGAGCTGGCCAGACGAGGGCTGATACCCAGCTGGACAACCGGCCACATCTCTCGCCCTACAGAGTCACCATACAACTGCCTCCAGTTATAAAACGGCTCAGAACGATTCAGACAGCCCACCCAAGACAAAGCCAAACATCCAAGAGCCAGCACTTGGCAAAAGATGACACATAGAGTGGTGGGGGGGGTGGGGGAGGGGATGTTCTTTTTAGTTGTAAAGGTTAAGAATAAAAATCATCTGACACAGATCACAGGAAGTGGTGCCTGGTGTCTGGTCCCCCTGTCCTGTGACAGTCTGCGACACTTAGAGCCAAATGAGTCATCATTTCAGTTAAACACTGTCAGGGGGCTTTTCGTTCTGACACCCTCAAAACAACTATTTCCATGCCGTCCCTTACCTTACTCTTTATTTAGCATGGCAGCGGAGTGCACTGAATCGTCTCAGCAGCTAAGAGCTCTCCCACTGGTTCCTACTGTCAGTGGATACTGGAGTCCAGACTCCTTGCAATTATTTAGTATTTTAGTATGACTTCAATATTGGCCCTTAAATAAATCAATTTGTATTTTATGGACATATGTATGATTTCAGTTGAAATGGACGGTAATCCTTTCAACATTTGTGCTTTTCCGTCTTGGGGTTGCAGCAGTTACAGCGAGTTAAAATATCATCTCTGTTTGAAGGTGCAATGCATTCTGGGATTTGCGCAAGACATCCACAGCCATAGAATTTCTCACATCCTAGAACCCTCTAAAGAATTTCAAATGACCCTGTGTTATTGCCTAATAGAAATATAATTCTCTGGTGAGAGTTCATACTACAAAAAAGGTGAGAAACAACACATGCATATATTTAAAAAGTAACCGACACATTAATAAGTAAAACGTTTGGTTAAATTATATTTGATTGACATACAATTGTAGAACATCAAGACACTAACCATACAGCACAAAATGCTGCAGAATTCCTTTATTTCATTTCTTTGACTGTGCAGTTTCAAAAAATATCTTCAGTTCACTTTTAACCATGTGGCTCAAACAGGCTAAAAACAGGGAGGCATCTGACACATCTTGGCTCTTGTTGATTACGGCACATAATTACCACTAAGAAGATCGGATATTCTCATCCCTTCAGGCTCTGAAACACTGGGGGGTTATAGAACAGCTTCTTTTTATCTACATACTAATGTGTGCAACTTTGACTATAATGAGACCAATTCTGCCGGTGACAGAATTTTGTTGGTTTACATTTAAACGGCAATTTTCCCCTGACCATAATGACTTGATAACACATTAGGGAAATCTAATGGCGGATGATTTGAGCACACGTCCTCTGTGGTGAGGGTCTGACTTTATCACAGCGCGGATCTGAAGCTGATAATCGATCTCAGAGGACCGGACCGTTTCTTTCAGCCCCTTTAAAGACAGTCTGTGGAATTCTGACATGCCGAGCGTCACGCTGGAGCTGGCGTGGATCGCTGGCCACATCAGATGACAGTTTTGTGGGAGGGGCGGGGGGTTCTGGCAGTGGAAAGAGCAGCACGCCCACATATCCCCCAGGGTGGTACCGGTGTGAACATCCAAACCCAACCACACGCCCACCCTCCCACCCCAACCCCCCTGCCGGAGCCCCTCCCTCTTCGTGTGGTGACGGCCTTCAACGCCATGGTGGTCTGCGCTCTACGCTCTGCGCACAGTGCTCTATGCCAGCACTGGGGGGCAGGAATGCCCCCTCGCTCCCATCAGCGTCACCCCCAAGGCTGTCCTAAACCGTCTGCCATCAGCTGGGAGGTCTCTATCAGTACAAAGAAGGGAGGGAGGTGGGAGAGAGAGAGAATGAGAAAGACAGCGGGAGAGAGAGTACCTTAGCGCAAAATGGGAGACAGAGAAAGAGAGAGGAAGGAGAGAAGGTCTTAGAACAGAATGGGAAAGAGATGGAGAGGGAGAGAGAAACAGGAACAAAGGGTGGGGGAGACAGAGAGAGGGAGAAAGAGAGAGAGTAGGAGAGCAGGAGAGAGGGGGCCTTAGCACAGAGTGGGAGAGAGAGAGGGACAGGGTGAGAGGGGACTGCCGATCTTTCTGTGCTGCATGTGTTGCTCTGACGGGGTGACAGGGAGCTCTGACGGCTCCACCCACATACAGAGATGTACACAGACAGCTACTCAGAAGCCCAGTGATTACAGCCTGTTGATTTTGCAAGTAACGTGTTGCTACAGAACTTCAAATTAGTGGAGTTTTCAGGGGAACTTTTTAAATTATTTTAAGCCGCTTCTGTCAGGCAGGCAGATTTTTTTCCCCTTAAAATCTGTTCTTAAGGCATCTCCATTTGCCGAATTCAAAACAGAAATATACACCACAAAAAATAAGACCCAAATCTACAGATCTTCCCACAGAATGCGTGTGAAAGGGGTGTGGTTAACCCTGCCCAAAAAGCACGCCAGCCCCATTGATTGGAACTGGTTGCGGAGCAAGCTCTTCAGTCCATGTGGCCTTGACCAAAAATCTCATCCAGGTTAAACCCATTTCATGGCTCAAACTGTCCAGTGATTTCACAACTATGCCAAATAGCCAAAGTGAATGATGTGGAAAAATGCTTTAGAAGATGGATCCTGTTTTGGCCGAGCAGGAGAACTCCATGGTGTCGGGCGGACACTTGGTGTTTGTGTGGTACGAGTGGGATGCACCACTGGCTCCGCACTTCTCAGGAAAGAATTACGGGACTCAAAGAACCGCGGATAAAAAACTTCACAGAGAAACAAACTCAGTCAGCAAACAGAACCCAGACGCCACTCGAGTGAATCCTCTTTTCGGTAAAAGCCCTTTCCGCTGGCGAGCGAACCCGCTCCCTCGGCCAGTGCCAGAGCTCCTTGCGGAAAGGTACTGCGCTGACAAAGTGTGGACACCGGCAGGTTTCACTTCCTCGTCTCTCACGCTGCGGAACGCTGTCACACCACCGCTGAAATTCCGTGACACACCGCCGTGACGCCCGCGGATGTGAATCTGCCACCGCGAATCAGTCGGCACTTTTTCACTGCCGTTCAGACAGAAGTGAACGAGGGAGAGAGGGTGTTACTGACCACAGTCCCACGCACTCTCCGCACTCTGTGTCTGTGCACACAGACCTGTACTGTGACATGACAGTGTCTGAATGGTTGGGAGTAGGTGCATGAAAAAGGTGTATAGCGCCATCTAGTGCACATACTGAGTACAGTCCTGCTGAACTCAAAGGTGGAAAAAATGGCTCTAAAAAAATCATTAAGTGCTCCAACATAAAATATTAAAATTAGAAACCAATTGCTGCAAATTGCAATGAACCCTTTTTTGGGCCTATCACTCATACGGGAACTACACAGCAATACCGAAACCCTCAATGACGTCTGTGCACCAAATGCATGCAGCTAGTTTGGTCAGATGCCGTAAACATGCCCAGAGCACTCTGCAGGAAGTGACTAACAACACTACCAGCTTTTCAAAGACACTGGCTTTCCAAATGTACCTGCGGTGTGTAGTTCGTTAATAACGTGTCTTTTCCTCATTGGGTACATGGACAGAGACACTTCATTTGCACACTCTGCATTTAAGGAAACTGCTGTGCAAATAACAACAAAATCCTTGTTCAACAAGGAAAACACACATATATATAAATAATAAAGTGGGACTGGTTTGGCCAGACTGAGTAGGTGAACCACAGATGCTCCTGCTGACCTGGAGCAGCTGTATGTGGGCGCTGAGGGAAAAAGCGCCACCCGCAGGCACCTGAGGCGGAGCTGGTCTTCACTTAAAGAAAAAGCTTTCTCTGAAGATACCACGTTTCGGGCTCATTCGTCTCAGATCAGGAGTCATTCATTAAGCATGAATGCTGCTGCATTTCAAGACCATTTGGCACACCTGGCATAATGAATGTTAGCACTGAAAACTCATCTTTTCAAGCTGTATCTCTAGTCTACCTTCCTGGTATGTTTGCACAGGTGTGCATGTAGAAATTCCTTCAATCTCTTTTAATGAGGGAAAAGGTGTGAGGACACAAGGGCTTTTTTCTATGAGAGTGAGGTTAGTCAACTAAAACTATGGTTAGCAATGTTTGCTAAGAAGGCTAGTTAAATTCCAGGACTGTGTTGTGACTTTTCAAATGCCTATACTCGCAAAGAAGACAGATGGAGTAAGTTTTGCATTTGTCTTGTGCTGCTATTGCATTTTTCTTCCTTTACCTCAACACTCTGACCGTGTTTCAATTTTGAAAATAAAATAAAACCTGAAAAGAATAAGATAAAAACTGATAAAGGAAGAAAAAAACCTGCAACTCTATAAGAAAATAATACTCAGTTATGGTGCAATCTCCTAGGTTCCACCATATTGCCTTAGCAATAATTCTGTGAATATTGCCTTTGAAATAAATTCATGTTCACACATACACACAAAACAGTTTCACTACAATTCATCAGACTGAATCTTCTGTGACTACAACACATTCTCCAAAAATTCATCTGAAATACGTGACACCAGGGAGCACCTAACTTTGAGATGCATGCAACTACATGCAATGGCCACAGTGGGGCGCTAAATTCTTTTAAAATGAAAAGAAATTACAAGCGTTGCTAACTTCCCCTCTGCGGTGGTCTATGCCACATTTCTGAGTAGTCACCCCCAGCCTACCTATTGTCTGTGGGCTTTTGTCCAGTACCCTTGTGTGGTTTTGTCTACCTCGTACAGGTCCACACTCGGACGACTTGCGACGGTTAGAGTTTTACGTCACTGACACGCTTATAGAAACCGAGCCTTGCCCTGAGAGGGACCCTACAGGCTGCAGCTGTGGCTCTCCTCCCCTCTACCTGTACGGGGGGGGTGGAACCAGGTATGCTGCAGGTGAGGTGCCTGGACACAGGTGGAAACAGGGTGGGGATGGCGCAGCAGCGGAGTTGGCGCCCTTACCAGGTAAAGCAGGAAGGTGTGGAGGCCCGTCCCGAGGCCCACTGACGACAGGATGCCCAAGCCTACCCAGTAGGCACACCACAGGAACTTCCTCTCCAAGTACTGCACATACTGAGGAAGAGAGAGGACACATCACGGGCTGGTCGGGGGGGGGAGGTGTTACAGTAACTCAGTTGAGAGAGAGGGGCCCGGCCTGCTACAATGGCCGGCTTTGTGTGAGTGGGCCCCTGCTGCAGCCACAAGCGCAGGCTCATTGTGGAGGGGAAAGAGCCGTGGAGGGGTGAAAGGTCACTGAGGAGGACAGAGAGAGCTGTTCTTGCTGAGGCAGGCAGGGGAGCTGAGAGCTTCCTCTCCTGGGCAAACACACTTCCTCAAGCAGAGGGGGCTAGTATCAACTCACCATGGGGGGGATGGGGCTGGGTTCATTTCACTCCCCAGCAAAACTAATGAATGAGAGGTCTCTTCAAATTCCCTAAAAAACCCTCCATCTCACTGGTGAGAATGTACATACGAGCCATGTCTAATTTAAAGTGGCCCTAACAGGAATGGAGGGTATTTGATATTTATGTGAGAGACATGTGAACAAAACAAAAGGAGGGGCTCCCAAGTGGCTCAACCAGCTGAGCCCTGTGCCCCCAGGTTCGAGCCCAACCTTGCCATCAGCCGACGATAACCAGTAGCCCACAGTGGTGGAACAACTGGCCTCTTTCCACCATGAATAGGGGTGAGTACAGGGGTCCTTTAATGGCTAGTGAGGTGCCTGGGAAGTTCCTCATGACATCAGAGAGGATGAGCTTATCCTCCAATCAGTGTTTGCCCTACCGAGGAGCACTCTGGGAGCTGCAGTGTGAAAAATAGCCCTTGGCTGCATTCAAGTGTATCGGAGGATTACACTCGGCTTGCTTCAGTGCTCCTGTATCAGCAATGAGGGTGTGCAAAGACACAAGCCCAGTGTAAACCTGGAGATTCACAACTAGGTGTAAAATAATGAGAGACAAACACAAGGGAGATTGGAGTGTGTGTGTGTGTGTGTGTGTGTGTGTACGTATGTTATGTGTATGCTTCACTGCTGTGTTTTTCCTCACCTTCTGATGGGTTCCTTCAACATAGTAGGCAGCGGTGAAGAAAGCAACCACCAGCAAGACCGCGAACACTGTCCCCCTTCGATGCCACAGTCTGGAACAGCAAGCAGAACAGAGCATTGCTACGCCTTTCCAGGCTCCATGTTTAAAGCAGATCAGAACAGTAATCTCCAGCTCCAAAAGGTACCTGCAGTTCAGCAGTGTTCATACCGCCTGACTGAACACAGATTTCCTGGCGGTCTGCTTATTAAGAATGTAAACAGTTCACTGTTAAGTCACAAATTTACGTTTAAACATATGTAACTCAGGTAATACCCTTCTGCCCATCCCAGCAAAACCCAGACCCTAATTCCAGTTGGTAGCCTAAGAGTTAAAAATCTCCTGCTCGTCTCACATCCGGTAATGAATTTACCTGTATGCAAAGCAAGTAGTGAGGCAACCCACAAATGAGTGCCTGAACTACAAAGAAGCACTGTACAGATATGGAGGCTTAACTCCATATGGGATCTTAGCCATATCCTCAGGACTCTGCATTGTAACAGTGGCAGCCAGGATTTCATCACATAATAACCAATTTTTACACTTGACAGTGACACTTAAGACTGAATTCACACATGCTTCAGAGCCAAATCTGATTAAGGACGGATTAATTACTTATGAGCCCCTAAATCCATCTGAAAATCCAGAAAACACTTACAGTGCAGGTGTGAGAGGGGCTGTGAGAGGGGCTCTACATTCTGCATGTGAGGCATTGCTGTTCCCACAAACACACCCGTTCCCACAGCCTGACTGCTTTCTGCGTGCTGCGCATTCTTACGGACACATGGAAACCGCATGAAGCGGCTCCCAAAAGGTAGACTGTGAGGGGTCCCGAGGTGCCGAAGCGTACGCTTAACCCCAAACTTAACGTAACACTGCACTGCTTAGTGTATATGCAGTAATTTCTACACAGACTAAAAAATATATACTCTTAGATTTATACATATGTCGGGCTGCACAACAAGATCTGTGTAGAAAACCATGTCCACTAACATTCATTCAAATCAAACAAAACACTGCACTCTCGCATATATGCAGTTATTCTGACATAAGTTCATATTTAAAATTAAAAAAACTTAAGTCAGACTCCATTTTAAAAAGCAGTGGGTCACAGATATAACGCTACATGACAGTTCTGTAATATATGCACTGATTGCTCAGCCGGGCTCTCCGCTGCAGGGCCCTCTGCCGCCTCACCTCCGTGTCCACTCCTTCAGGGTGATCAGGGCCTCCAGGAGGAAATACTGCAGGGTCAGGATGGGCTTCCTCCACAGCACCAGCGTGAGGCGCTCTTCCCGATCCCGCCGCTTCCTCTCGCTGATTGACGAGGGGTCTGGGAACACACCGGACGGACACACATTACATTACTGTCATTTAGCAGATCTTACCCAGAGCAACTTACATAGCTTACAGTTTTACATGTTATCCATTTATTCAGCTGGATATTTACTGAGGAAATTCTGGGTTAAGTACCTTGCCCAAGGGTACAGCAGCAGTGCCCCAGCGGGGAATCAAACCTGCAACCTTCTGGTTATGAGTCATCCTCCTTATCACTAGGTCACACTGCTGCCCCTATCACTGCCATCACCGCGATCAACCACATTTGCACACTACCCTCAGTCTGACCGTAATGCGCACTCCTGAGGGCGAGAGAACCTTGCAAGCTGGCCGTCGGTGTGGGGGAGCCAGGCTGGCCGCTGTGTGCCACGATGCTCACCACACGCTGCAGGAGACCAAGAGGTCAGGTCACTGTGCTCGTTGGGGCACAGAGCCACCAACCACCGTAGTAGTGGTGCAGGGAGAGGGCACCACCACTCCGGCCCTGGTAAGGGGCTTCATGCTGTCACAGCCAGATGCCTGGCTAATGCCTAACAACTGCGTTAATGGCCGAGGCTGAAGGAAGAGGAGGGCTTTTGCCAAATTCATGCACAGAGCATGGTGTGGTCGCTGGACTTTTATCAAAATAATTACTTTCGATGCAGCACAGCAGCTGGCAGCTAATGTTACAGCTAGCAAACTTAAACAACTGTCCATAAGCACCATTATAAGCATTCAGTTTTCTGTGTATTGGCCATCCATGATATCTGTCACTGTGCCTTTGATGTAGTTAGCAACTACAGTAGTAGTAGTAAAAATATGCTTTTTTAAAGAGGTTTCCTGTTTTTAAAATTCTCTTCTGGCTGGAGTGATACCTATTGTACATTCTGTGCACGCAGCTGAAAAACTAATATGACTGGCATTATCGGTGATTGTGGGTGGTCTGTGAAACTCCCCCTTTCAATCTCCTAGATAGCTGACAGCAGACTGTCCATCACACACGCTGAGCACCTTGGGTATATGCCTTCCTGTCACCTTCCAGACAGCAGCAGCCTATCAGTGGGGAACACATGCAGTCTGGCAGCGTGACCTATGACCCCGGTCCCAGCGGCCCTCCAATGATCAGCTTATGCTCAGGAAAGCTCGTATTGTTCAGTTAGGCCTTCTGGCAACCGCAGGACTTGAGAGAAGAGAGAGAACAGATTGCCTGCATAACTTAAAGCCAGATCGGATTTTGGTTATTCTGGGCAAAAAGTAGACCACAGAAGGGCACAGAGCTCTTCTGGATCAGACTGCAGGAGGCCTCTCTGTGCTCAATCTACAGCCACGCTGTGCTTTCCCTTCCACCAGCTCAGGTCCTCTTCACTGCCTTAGTATCACAGTGTGTTTTGGATTCTGTGATCTATCAACTGTGATGTATGGCAGTTTGTGTACTTGGCTTCCCTTGTCGAGTAAGGCTGCGCAAGTTAACTGTGGTAGGGCTTGAATAGCGCTATTCTCACTCTCACTGGCCTGGGAGTTTTGTTCGCCTGGTCTGACACTGTTGCTCATTCAGCTTGAATGGATGCGCTTGTGTTCTTTTGTGCTGGAAGTCGCTCTGGATAAGAGTATCTGAAAAATGAATGTCATATAAAAAGGGGCACCAGTGTGGTGTAGTGGTAGGGACCAGAGCTTGCAACCAAAAGGTTGCTGGTTCACTTCCCTGCTGGGGCACTGCTGTTGTACCCTTGGGCAAGGTATTTCACCCACAATTTTCTCAGTAAATATCCTTTTGCTTAAATGGATAAAATTGTATGTTGCTCTGATTTATAAACGGTCATCAAACATTGCACCATCATCTTAATCAGAGTTTCCTTTGACCATACTTGACTCAACTGAATGAGATTTACACAGTACCTGTAGAGCCTGAAGCCTTGGAGTCAGCAGTAAATGTTCTGCTCTGTTTGATCTCTTCACTTGATAAGGTGCATCAAGTACCATCAACAAATTTGTGTACACTTAATGAAAAACATCTCATCTCAGAAATAACGCACATTTCTTTCAGGTTCAGCCAGTGCTAATCTCTTTATACCTTGTACATTGATTTTGCATCAGATACATTAATGCACTTTCCCCTCAGACAAACTTCTCTATCAAAAACTCAAGCTTCGTAATGTCAATGTTCCAGCTGATAAAGATGCCTCCGTCCACATTCCTGTTGCTCAGGGGTTTAAACATTCATCTTCAGCGTTACAAGGAATCAGTGACTCAATGACTCAGTCCCGCTGATCTGATGTTGGTTTCCAGAGTTCAGCTTTGCCTGGATTTCTACTCACCTGCAGGGCTCCCATTCTGCTGCTCCTTCGATCCTACGCGTCTCTGTGGTAGTTCACAATCTGCCCCATTTTCTGCCATCTCATTGGCTGGTTTATGGATCACGTGATCTGAAGACAGTTGGGGGTGGGGGAAGAGAAAAAGATGTCAACAGCAGCACTCAAAGATTGATCCTCAGACACACAGAGAGGAAAACAGGACCTGGTTCTCTACTTCCTGACTAGCTTGGCACTGTTTATGTGCTGACTACATGCCCCTATCACAGACACCTTATGTTGCCAAAGCGGTTTGTATTTACTGATGCGATTCAGGCCGCATATCTTGCTCAAGGACACAACAGCAGTGCCCCCCCCGGTACACAACTCTGCCATCTGGTTTCAAGCCTGGCCGCCCTACCCACTCTGCCACACTGTTAGCCTGGCTTTAAACTGCTCTGAATCTCACAGAGACTGTCATTCACTCACAGGGTTGGGGAGAAACGGAATACATGTAACGGCGTTATGTATTTAAAATACAAAATATGAGTAACTGTATTCCGTTACAGACCATTTAAGTTGATGGTAATCAAATTACAGTTACATTTTAAAAATATTTAGATTACTGAAGGGATTACATTGGATTTTTGTTATATAATTTCATTTATTTTTTTCATTTCATGTTTATTCAGTTGGAAAATCTATCTAATGATAGGCAACTCCGGGGTGTATCTCCCATATGTCCCTCATGAAAAAAGAAAGAAGAAAAAAGCGTGCAGCCTGCCTGACTCACAAGACAATAGAATAGAGAGTGAGACAGAAAGCAACCAGTGCATCGCGTTTATGTCATAGAAATACCGGGACCATTTTACTTTCAAATTTCAAAAGGTCGCAACATAACAGTACAATGCAAGCTGTGTTTGCCAGCAACCACACTGCTATCAGCTTCAAAAGAGTCAATCTCTAACCTGAAGAAGCATCTTGAAGTAAGTTCTCTTTTTCATTATTTAAGATAATATTGATCATTAGCTAGCTATCTTACATAGTTTGGCTGCACTGGATTACCTACTCAGCTAGGTAGTAGACTAGTCAGTATAGTATTAAAGCTAACTAGCTAACAAGTAGATACAGTGACAAAACAAGTGAAATTTCAGATGTGCAAAACTGCGATTGCTCCAACAATTACACTACGCATATTATAGGCTACATTAAATTGTTAAGCTACTCCTTTCTCACTCACAATGTATTTAGGGTGGCTCTTGCCTTTTCTAGCTCATGTTTTCGTGTAATGTACAGTTTTTAAATTAACATTTACAATTCTGAAGAAACTGCGATGAAATGCCCACAGATTTAACAGGGGGGTGCCAAATGTTAGCCACAACAATGCTAAGAGAACACACTTTTACTTACATACTTTTAAAAATTAAAAACACTGTGTTCAGAAAGTAATCCAAAGTATTTAGATTACATTACTTACCTTGCGTAATCAAACAGAATTTGTTACAAATTACATATTAGGGCAAGTATTCAGTAATCTGTAGTGGAATACATGTTAAAAGTAACCCTCCCAACCCTGGTCGCTCAGTGCGGTGATGCATGATGTCCCGACCAATCACAAAGCTGCTGTGATCGGCTAGGACAGATCACTGCCATTAAAATCAAACCAAATAAAAGTATGCATTGGGACACCGAGGGAAGACTACAGCAGACACTCACCAAGGTGCCCCTGTTCTGTGATCGGAATATTCCACCCACACCCCTGCAGCTTCATTGCAACCTTGGGGAGATTCAGTCAAAGCCAGTGCAATCTTTATTAGTGTTGCAATGCTGTGACAGGCTTGAGATGACCTATAATGTAGTGGTTTGACTATCCTCCTTGATCGCGTACTACTGGTTTTAACAGACTGCTGGGCTGAATGGCTGCATAGCTGGGAAGCCTTGCTTTACTCTTCTTCCAGGCTGAACGCTAGCAAAAGCAACGCTGCTCAACATGGGTCTCCCACATGCGAAATCATCAAAACAAAAAGCAGACTTCAGCAGCCACCGAAACGATCATTGCGTTAATTAATCAGCACATGGAAAATACCATTAATCACATCTGACGGGAGGCTTCCAGTGTTGAAAAGTCATCACCGCGCCATAACGCTGATCATTTCTCACTGCTGCTCCACAAACAAAAAGAGCAATTTACTTAAACAAATGAACATGCACAAGTGCATCAGGTACAAAAGTGCCCTGGGCTGCCTTACGTAAGATCAAACACAGGGAAAGTACCTGGTTGGACATGTTGCACCAAGCACGTTTAAATAAGTAAGGCCTTCTGATTTTGGTACAAGACAAACACTCTCACTGTCAAATACTCTTTGGCCTTTCCCATAAAGTATGAATCTGAATTCCTACAGGGGATTCTACCTCTGGGTACAAATAAAGTAACCTGAACCTGATTCTGCTGTACAGTGCGATTAGGAGACAAAGGGAGGGAAAAGGCACTGCGTCAGAACAGGCCGAGTGTGACAGGGGAAACCCAGGCTTTCCCCCAATGAGAGCCACCCAGGCCTCTCAGCATGCTGCACAATGACAGGCACCTGCTGATACAAGCTCTCTCCTTCCCCCTACTGCCGCCAAACCCCTGGATCATTCCATTAGCACCAACCCTACTCAATCAGAAGCCTTATTCGGATGTTGAAAACCTTATCTGGTTTTACTTCAATGGATTTGACAGCATTCTTGGTGGCTGTACTGGGCGGTGCATAGGAATTCTTACATTAGGATAGGAGGATAACATGTGGACTGCTACAGATAACACATTGCTACGGATAGCCATACAAAAATGAACATGGTATTTCGTTACGTATATATAAATTATGTTGCTATAACTACACAGGAATGCACATCCATGTGCATCAATACATGCTCCCAGAACATTAATTATATATATAGGAATTTGTCATGACTGTATGTGAGCATTCTGGTGAACCTCTCAGTAAAAAACTTAAAAAAAAAAAAAACTGAGATAAAGATGAGTTCAGGCTACCTTTTGAAATCAGATTGCTGAAGGCTCAAAAAAGTATATTTGTAGTGTAGGAAATGTTGTGCAACAGCTAAGCAATGCTTAAATCAGGCCAAAACAGCTATTGCTCAACACTTTCACACAAAGAATAAAACACTGCTATCGTCAACCCAATCAAAGACAGCAGTGCCTTACTAATGCAACACAAAAAACACGGCAGGAAATATTCACAAAAAAACTTTTCCCCGGCAACTTTCAAAACCAGATCCACAGAGTCTGAATTTAGTCAAGAGACCAAACTAATGCTGACCCCAGCCTCACTGTGGACGTCTTGTGAACCTCCTGTGACACAAACCCACAGCAAGACTACACATACGTGTCTAAAGGTGTCCTTACACAGAGTGGGCCTGATACTCCCTCAGAACGATCCGAAGCCAGAGCTCAGAGGTGGCACTGTTTCACAGCTCTCATGGCATTATCTGCAGGCACAGAAAAAACACTCCCAATGCAAAGCACTTGGTGCCACTCCAGCTTTTTCTAGGAACCGGCTGGTGCACCCCCGACACAGGGGGCTTCCGGTAACTGCAATAACGAGCCTCCAGTTAAACCCACACACTCTCAAAATTCCTCAGACTGGGAGGGATTGCTATTTTTATTCCTGAATCGCACATTAAATGAGGTTCAAAACTATCCACACAGCCTCATCTTGTTCAACATGTTGTACTTCCTGGTACTAAAAAAAGCTGCAGAAGACATCGCCTTGAGGCTGTTCTTTAAAGCAAATGTGGCGCTCAGCCGTGGCGCTGCGAGAGGCCCCATTACGGCTCATCAAGAACAGCATAAATCCTCTCTGCCTCCTTAACTGAGTGGTTTCAAACGCTGGTTTCCTCTGCTCTGCCCTTCCTCTGCTGTTCCGCACGCAGCCGATATCAGATCTGGCTTGCATTAAGCTCTGACAAGACACAAAGAGGTGATGCACATACAGCCGCAAGCAACATTATCACAAGCACCCAGCTTTGCATGCTGCACGGGTGACAATGACATTTAAACAAGCTGCTAGAGGAAGACAGCAGATACACCAACTATCTGCTGTCAGTCCGTGTGCAAACCGACAGATTCAAATTCAGCTTCCAATGCCACCTCTTCAGCTGGGAAAGAGACTCAGGACAGCTTCAGCATCGTAGTGTTCACAGGGTCATCTTAAGACCCCCGCTTTAAAACGCATCTGCGCAAAAAGTTAAACACTTTAAAAATAAAGACTTTTCCAAGACATAAAATACCAAAATAAACAAAAAGGAAATCAGAAAACGCAGAACCTCTTCTCTGCAGTGTTGAAAGTTTATGAAGCGGTTAAGTTGGAGACAAGTTTAGCGCAGAGAATGTAAACCCAGCACAAAGCAGGAGATGTGCTTGGGTCTGTTATTGTTTGAGAATGAGTCTGAGTGAGAGAGAGAAGCCAAACTCTGCCCTTACCTGTCCCTGACATCTGCTAATCCAAATGGAAAATAGCTAAATCAGACGCTCAGAAATAAGAGCAATAAATATTCTATGCTTCCCTCAAACATAATTGTTTCCACAAAATCTTCACTGGCTTCGCTCACTTACATGTAAGAGAGGACAGAATTTACATCCTTCCTGTGTACACAGCTGTCCTATAGAAGGGGCAAATGATCATACTGACTGCTGTTGGAGAATGTAACACAGAGAAGCATTCTCCGCTATCCTTGCCTAACAAGCTCTCTAATTTGGTTACCAACAGAACTGTCAAAGATCTGACAACAGGTTACTTCTCGTACAGTCGTAGTAATAAAACAACAACAAAAACCTGAAACAGACAGCTTGTGTGTGAGTGGAAACATCAGTGAACCGATCTGTAAACTGAAAAGCATTCTGGGAGTAATTTAAAAGGTCTGTTTACAGTAGTCCTTTTGGTGTGCTGGGCCACAAATCAAATGTAATAAATTAACCAATATTTCCACACAGACAGCAAAATGATACTGAATTATGGCGGATGATCCTGAAGGAAACTCCAAAAAAGTCGAGTATAAAAAGTATTCATTAGTGTATAGCGCTATATAGCGCTATATTTTGTTATTGAGCAAAGCACCTTTGTACTTAAGACTTTGTCGAAAGCATCCCTAAAGGACGGATCAATAGGCTGGGAAGACATTCACATTACATTTTGTAATTCAGCGGACGCTCTTATCCAGAGCGACTTCCAATATTGGAAGTCAATGCTAAAAGTCAGATAAAGACTGGACTCATAATAAGCTCTTCGTAGTTTCTGAACTTGTGGTGCAAGCATCTCAGACAGAAAGGCGATCAGCCTGATGCACCTCCCTCTGCTGTACGTTATTTCTGTGACATGAATGGTGTGGCGAACTGCGACTCCCCCGAAAACGAAACGCGAGCGCATCTGCCGCACCGACATCGGATAATTTTAGGACTTTTACTCATCAAGTCATCTGAGGACACTCATTTCAGATTCTCGCAAGGGGACGACTCAAGGAAACGCTGACGAACAAAGTGACACATTATCCAGAAACTTGTTGGACCGCGAAAAATGCGAGTACAACTCGAAAGCATATTAAATATTTGTCGAGCAAGATAAAGTTCTGTTAAAATACAGTATTGTGGAAAAACCTGGTTGGCTAGACGGTATGGTAAAACCCGTTGTTCAACAAAAACGTATCATGAAATGCCGTCATACTGAGTCAGAATACAACAATAACATTTAACCATTAAGAAAAATCAATAGCTACCTTGCTAGCTAGATGGCTAGCTGATCTGTGTGCCTTACGGCTTTTCCCCCAAAGAGAAAATGTAGCAAGCTATTTTTCCAGTCAAAAACAGCCAATAAAATCGGGTTGGACTTGATGACACTCTTACGCAATTCGGGTGGAATGACTGTGCTTATTAGCTTGCTCGCACGCTAATTAGACAATTATAGCTAACGTTAGGTTGTTTCGTTTTGTTAACGACGGCGCAAAGAGGCACACAACATCAACGTGGACATTGTAACAGCGACCGACAACTATATACCTTGAAATATACATCCACGTAGTTACCAACTTACTCAGAATCATAGTAAATTTCCTACTCTTCGCCCGGTTCACTATCATTCATTTCATCGGAAGCTAACTGACTTACTAGCGACTGACTGTAAGCGCGGAGAAAACAGGCACATACTAGCGCATACTTCACCTGAAATTGCGCAGAATAATCCGTAGTAGTAAAGATAATTTTTCTAGCGAACGCAAATTAGGAGTCTTCACAGGCAGTGCTGTAACAGCTAATGGAAAAAAATGGTTAACTCACACTTAACTGGTGTCTTACCTTCGCTTTGCACCCTCTACTGCTCTCTCATTCGGCTTCACCGCACACACTGGCCCCAGCAGCGCAGGAAAATGACGTGTCGTTCTTTTTACTTCCGCTTACTGTAATACACCTCTGCAAGTGAGAGCACTCAAACTTGTAGCATCAAGTCTGCTCATTCATATCATCTAAACATTTAACTGTGTATAAATTAAGGTGTCAGAAAACGTATTTCGGCGATTTAACTTCTGAACCGAAACGACACCGATAAGTGAAGCGTTTCTTTAAGCTGTCATCACCAGGATGCGACGGGGACTGGACGTGGGACATTGTGCGTGGAGAGACCCCATCGTCTTTCCCGGCTGTGGTCACATGATTTGAAATATTCCTCTTAGGGATAAGTCGTCTGTAAAACAGTGTCTTATTGGCATCAGCATTGCCTGCGCTTAAGCAGAAATCTGAAAAAAATATTCTATGAATTTTATTTTGTGAATGTGGCCTTTATAATGCTGGTATAACATAAATTATGTTATATACTGTATATTAAAAAATTCAATGAACAGCATACATTATATGTGCCGTTTGTAAAAGATCTTCAAAATTGTATCCGTGTATTCCATACATGTATTAATTTGAATGTGAAATCATTTCATTTGCATTTGAAATGAGGAGGAGGCCGTGAACTGGTTATCTTGCAAAACATACATTACAGTTCTGCTGGGTTTGGGCTTCTGGTGCAATGACAGGGATGACCTGTGCAATCCTTGCTTCAGGGCATCCTCATGTTTATCTACACTGTAACAGCATGCCACAGTACATGTTTCACTGAACATATGAAATCATAGCCTTAATCCAGTTTGTAATGTGTGCATTCTTCTTCTGTTCACACCCACTTCAGGGCCACGGGTAAAACTGTAAAGAGCCACAGGAGGCCCTACGGCCACAGGCTGGACATCCCTGTTTCCCTGTCAAAATAAAATCAGTCACAGAAAATAATCACAGCGAAGACAGTGAAGACAGTGACCAGCAGGTGTGCAGTTTATTTATTCATATTCGCTGACATTGTGACTAGTGCTGTTTCGGCAATAAACAGAACCATTTTTGACAGCGTGACATTGCATCACATAACGTTAGTCAGAGCGGCTTCCAGGTAAGTGCATCACAACGCTGAGAGCAGCGAAGAGATAGCAAAGCTACAAACATGCGATATGACTTGTAAATATAGAAAGAAAAACTATTTTTTTGTGGAAGTCCAAACTTTTGACTGGTACTGTATTAAAAGGATGCATGCAGCTTGGTCATTCATCGCCATACCCTAGATAACTAAATGGGAATATGGGCCAGATACTAATCACACCATTGGTACATCCCTGATGTAAGTAAGATCAAGAATTTTGGCTTTGTTCTGGGATGGATGGGAGCCAAGGGTTATGACTTTATTCAGGGAGGTGCAGATTTTCTGCATATGCAAAGAAAGGCCTCCAGTGTGTAATTTGTGTGTAATTTTTCCTAGTTTAACAAAATGAAAAATATCCCTGATCCATAAACAGTGAGTAGGAGGAGCTGGAGACTTCCACCTCGGCAGTATTATGCCTCTTGCCAGGAATATAATGAAAGCTACAAAGTCAGCCTTATATTTGGGGAGCCACAGTGCTAGGGGAAGACACCAAATGAAGCTGTAACAACAGCAGGTTCAATTGCTGTTTCAACTACCCCAGACATTGTCTTGAAGATCTTAGATCGGTGTTCATGTAAAGATGGGCAGGACCAAAACATGTGTACTAAGGTTGCAGGTGCTTGATGACAGTGGTCACAAATAGGATAAATTAGGGTAGATCTTGGAAGGTCTAACTTTGGTCCAGTGAGTGTGTTGGAGAATTTCACACTAGGTCAAGCCATGTCTGGCACATATAGATGAGGACTGCACCCCATGCAAACCCTCTTCCCACAATTTCTATGGAATTTCCTCTCCTATGTCCTCCTCCCACTGAGTTTTTATGGAAATCATTGGAGTCTGTTGCAAAGAGCAAATTTCATTATAAATATAGGAAATCATCCCCTTCATGACAGGTATAGGTTTCATGAAGGAGTCAATAGGAGTGGCAGTTGGCAGATTTGGAAACTCAGGGTGCATATCCTGGACAAAACTACGAATCTGCAAATACCTGGAAAATTGATGTTTAGGCAGTGAGAATTTATCTGAGAGTTGTTCAAAAGATGCAAAGATATTGTCTATATATAGATCCTTGAATGTTGTAATGCCATGTCTTGACCACAAGGAGAATGCTCCATCCATCAATGAGGGTGGGAAAGCAGGATTTGCAGCTAGAGGGGCAGTGGTAGACAATGCTTGTAATCCAAATCGCTGTCTAAACTGTCTCCAGATTTTCAATGATGTTTTAACAATGACATTTTCTGTATAGCAGGAGGAAGGACAGTTGATAGGGGAGTGTAGCAGAGCTGTCAGTGATACAGACAAGCATGAAGATGCCTCTATGGTAAGCCACGTAGGTGGAGAATGACATGTATCTAATTGTTGCCAATACTGCATGGGTCTGAGATTGGCTGCCCAGTAATGAAACTGAAAGTTTGGTAGACCCATACCTTCAAGTGGTTTTGGTCTCTGAAGAAGTGTTTGACTGATTCTGGGGATCTTTTTATTCCAAATGAACTCTGAAACAAGGCTATCAATTTTGTCAAAAAAATATTGGTCTAGGAAAATGGGTACACACTGGAACTGGTAAGAAAATTTTGGAAGGATATTCATTTTAACAAAGTTGATCCTTCCTGTCAGTGATAAGGGAAGCAATGACATGCGCTCAAAGTCTTCCTGCACCTGGACCAGCAAACTGTCAAAGTTAGCCTTGTGTAGGTCCTGAAATTCTTCAGTGATACGCACTCCAAGGTATGTAAATCTGTGCTTTGCAATCCTAAAATGTAAGTTACGTAAAGGATATTCCCTGGCTGCAGTATTTAAGTGGAACAGCTCGCTTTTACTCAGATTCAGCTTGTAGCCTGAAATGAGACCGAAAGATTCCAAAATATTAAGGGCTGCAGGTACAGATACAGAGAAATTTGATATATACAAGAGGAGGTCATCAGCATAAAGTGAGACCCTCTGCTCCACACCCATTCTTGTTATCCCTGATATGTGAGGGTCAGACCGGAGTGCAATGGAGAGGGGCTCAATGGCAATGGCAAAGAGAAGGGGACTCAAAGGGCATCCCTGGCGAGTAGACCGGTACAGACGGAAATACTCTGAACGGATGTTGTTGGTCCTGACTGAGGCCTCAGGGGCAGAATAGAGTAACCTCACCCATGTCATAAATTTTCTACCAAAGCCAAATTTCTCTAAAGTGTAGAAGAGATATTCCCACTCCACGTGATCAAACGCCTTCTCTGCATCTACTGAAATTAGAGCCTCTGGAACAGTGGAGATGCTGGAATTGTACATAACATTAAACAGACATCTGAGATTAAAGAAGGAATGTCTATTCTTTATGAACCCTGTCTGGTCAGGAGAGATGATAGATGGCAGTATGGGTTCCAGACGCTTGGCTAGAAGCTTAGACAAGATCTTAAAATCCACATTTAACAAACTAATTGGACGGTAGGAAGCACAGTCTAGGGGGTCTTTATTCTTTTTTAGAATCAACGAAAGTGAAGCCTGATTAAGTGTTTGAGGGAGCCTAAGTAAATTAAATGATTCGTTGAACATGTCGATCAGTATTGGGGCTAATTTGTGTAAGAATTTTTTGTAGAACTCTACAGGATATCCATCTGGCCCAGGACATTTCCCACACTGAATAGAGGCAGTGGCCTGAGTGAGTTCCTCAATAGTGATTGGTTTCTCGAGCTGTTCAACAGAGTCAGAATCAACGGTAGGGATATTTAGAGTACTGAAGAATTTGTTGAAAGCAGAGGGGTCAACAGCCTGCTCAGATGCATACAAGGAGGCATAATATTCTTTAAAGTGGTTGTTAATTAACTTGGGATCTGCTGTTAATCCTGAAAGAGTTTGAATCTGGGGAATATGATGAGAGGATGATTCCTGTTGTAGTTGGTGAGCTAGCAGCCCACCTGTCTTGTCACCATCTTCATAATATTCGTATCTGGAGCTCTCTACACAGGCTGTTAAGAGAATATCAAACTCTGCCTGTAAAGAAAGGCGCTTCTTATATAAATCTGGGGATGGGGAGGCAGCATAGATTTTATCAAATTGAGTGATTCGCTGTGTTATCTCAGAGAGCTTTTTTTCCTTCATTTTTTTCTCATAGGCAATGTATGAAATTATTTCTCCCCTAATATGTGCTTTCAGAGACTCCCAAATAACAGATGCAGAAATATCTGGAGTCTTATTAAATGATATAAAAACGTCAATGTGATGGGCCACGAAATTCACAAAGTCCCCATTCGACAGCATATGTACATTGAGACGCCATGGTGCATGTGTCTCATGAAGCCCCTCAAGGTGGATATCCATTACAACTGGTGCATGGTCAGATATTACAATAGCATTGTATGAACATGACTGCACAGATGGAAGTAACCTATTATCTATCAGAAAATAATCTATACGTTTAAAAGTGTGATGGACATGGGAAAAAAATGAATATTCTTTTACAGATGGGTTGAAAACACGCCAAGGATCTGAGATAGCAAAGTCTTCCATAAAAGACTGAATTTCCCTGGCAGACTTTGAAGGCATATTATTTCTGGCAGAGGAGTGGTCCAGTGTAGGATTAAGCCAACAATTAAAATCACCTCCCAGAATAAGAAAATGTGAGGACATATCAGGTAATGTGGAGAAAATTTGTCTAAAGAAAATATCATTATCCCAATTGGGAGCATAAACATTGGCAAGGAGGACAGGGGTATTAAAGATCTTTCCCATGACAATGACAAACCTCCCATTAGGATCAGCTATGACATTAGAACATGTGAAAGGAACTGAATTATGTATAAGAATTGTACATGATTTCCAAAATGTAGAATGATATACTTGGCCAACCCAGCTCCCTTTCAGCCTAAGGTGATCACAGGCTTTAAGATGAGTGTCTTGGAGAAAGACAATATGGGCCCCTAAATGCTCAAGGTGATGCAGCACTTTGCTGCATTTGACTGGCTCGTTCAGTCCTTTACAATTCCAGCTGACAAATTTTATCTTCCTCCCACCCGGCTGGTGGGTTATCCTAGGTTGTTCCATATCTGGTGTATGGTATTAAGTATGTATAGATGGAGACAGTTGTCAATAGTACCTGACAAGTGATGTGAATAGACCAAGCAAAGTAAAGCACACACAAAACAGAGAATAACAGATAACTCGATCACCCATCTGCCCTGGTGGGGAGTATCTGCCCAAACTAGATGTGGGCTTAACCCTTCACTAATACAAAACAATCCAAAACCCTCTACGGCAATGCTGGTATTAAACCTTCTAACTAAATACTGCTTGAGAGATTAGGTGACATAATACACATCAAAAGTGAACACAGTATAAATGTACATAAGGATATCAACCAAGAATGAGGCTATACTGTCTTTAACACAGCAGAAGAATATTACAGACTGATCTAAATAATGTAACAAATAATGTATCAGATAATGTCCGAGCAGTTAAGATAGTGGCTAACAATTGCTAATCAGAACAAGCCCATGCTAGATAGCCAGCCGGCTATTCATGGAGGTAGCAAGCTAGTCATGCTAGAAACTACCCCTGCTACTTATCATTATGTGAGGTGACTGATGTTTTGATGTTAATTGTTTATAAAGTCCGCTGAAGTGGCTGGGTCCTCAAATATGTGCATGGCTCCGCCGAGCAGGGCAATCCTCAGTAACGCAGGGTAGAGAAGTCCAAACTTTACTCCCGGACAGAAGTAGAGAAGGTCCTTTGCGTTTCAAAGTCTGCCCACTTCCTAATGACGGCAGCTGAGTAGTCAGCAAAGATGGACAGTTTCTTACCCTTGTAACTGAGAGGGGAGGTCTCCACAGCTCAACACAGGATTTGGTTGAGAATGTGAAAATAGTGGATTCCTTTTGATGACAACAGGAATTTGAAATGAGATTATGTATGAAATTTGTACCACACACACATGGGTTAAATATTGTATGTAATGACAACAAATTAATCAACTTTTTTCATCAGTACCTTATTGGCATCAACATAATCTGCACTAAAACATCAATCTGGAATATATATATATATATATATATATGTTTTATCATGTACATTATACAGCATGTACATAGCATTTAGGTAGCTTCACTAACAACAGAATCATGTCGTCAATATGAATGACTTTATGTATCAATATTCATCTTAAATGAAACATGAACATGTGAGGAATGAAACTGCTTACCAACAATGCTATCAAAGTAGTATAAACAACAAGATTAATTTGAGAAACAGGAGAAAAATTGAACCGCCATGAGGTCGATCATCACAACTTCCTCATCTGAGGAAGTGCAACGATGATATCACTACCGCATAACAGCAACCGCCCAGGGACAAACTAGGCAGAGAATAGGGAAAATGCATTCTGTAACAGAAAACTCCCCAACTGGTATCCATGGATACCACTATTTTTAATAAGCCAAAGAATTAAAGTCTCTACTTGCTATCAGAAACTTCAGGGGAAATAAGAGGAACCAGTACTGAGGTAGGTCTGGAGAATAGCTTAGTTCTGTCTTGTTTGGAAATTTTGATCTCTGCTTTGCAGACTTTCCCACCTTTGCTTGGGAACACCTTAGTGATAAATCCAAGAGGCTATTCATTTCCTTTCACATGACCATCTCTAACAAAGACAACACTGCCAGGCTGCTTGTCTGCTTGACTGCCAGGTGCTGTGGGTGTGCTGATCTTCTGTGTGAGAAGAGCAGAGGGGGTAAGTAGCATGGGGTCTGCAGAGTCTGTGGGCACAGGAGTCAAGACACTTGCATTTATGATGGCTGCTACTTCAGCCATGAGAGTGGTGAGTGCTGCATGAGTAAGCTTTATGGATCCTAACTGCAGGAACATGGAGCTTAAGATGTGCCTTTTGAGGCCAATTATTGTCTCACAGGCACTACCCATATGAAAAGAGTGAGCGGGGTTGAAGGACCACCAGCAGCCCTTTTCACAGAGGAACCTCTGAACCTGCTAGTCATAGATGTTTGAAGGAATCTTAAGCTCCTTGCATGCTCCGATGAAGTTGGTGCCCCGGTTGGAATGAATATGTTTAATATTTCCTCAAATAAACATGAACTTCCGGGGGGCATTTATAATGCTTGAAGTGCTGAGGGACTCTATGACTTCAATGTGGACAGCTCTGATGCTCATACAGCCCATCTTTTGCTGTTTGAGAGAGGGAAACAGGAGTATACGTCCTTGGGATGTGGAGATCTTGAAGCTGTTCGAGGGAGTCTCACCACATCGACCACAGTTCTTCCTTTTCTGGGGGTAGTAGAGTGTCCCAGTCAGACAGCTTGACAGTGAGTTCTCGTAGTAAGGCCTCGCCTTGGATGGTCACTGGTGCAATGAAGCCTAGGGAGTCATACAAGCTATTGACCGTATATAGGAAACCTCTACGAGTGAAGGGCTTGCCATCATCTGTAACCCGGAAGATTAAGGGTTAAGATCTCTAGGTCCCAGTTTAGGCTGAAACTGTGCTGCATTGGCAATGTGTCGGTGGGTAGATCCTGGGCATAACTGATAATACTGTAACTGATTACAGAATATGTAAGGTGTGAAACATTATTTGATAATAGCCGGTCTGCCCATCTCATAAGCATCTTTTAAATCATGTAATTCAAAGGCATGATAATCTATGAGCAGCCTTATCATGTCAGTAACACAATTGCATTGACATGGCAGTCTGACAAAAAGCCTCTAATAACCTCTAACAAGGTTATTTTGCAATCATGGTAATTGGAAATATGACTCTGGGGCCATTTGAGGAGGACAATTTCTGATACTGAACACAGTCACAACTGAGAATCTTATACACATATCATAAACCCTACCATTTCACTACTTGCAAATGAGCGATTGGTTATAATTTTTACATACTATCAATTTATACAGCTGGATATCTAATGAGGCCATAAGTACCTTGCCCAAGGCTTAACCAGCAGTGCCCCAGCAGAGAATTGAACTGGCAAGTTTTCAGTTACGAGCCCTGCTCCTTATCACTACACCACACTGCTACCCCGTACAGCAAAGGATTACCGTTGTGGCTTGTGTGAAGCACAGTTCTTGCAGCGGCAGTCGCTGGACGTCCACCACAAGGCCCACACGGGGGAGAGGCGCCACGTCTGCGGTGCATGTGGCAAAGGCTTCACCAGGGTTAACCACGTCTGCAGGTGTAGCAGAGCTGAAATTTGTAGCCTGTGTGAGTCCTGCATAAAGCCAATAGTGCAGCAGGTAGCAGAGTGGTTTCAGCAGTAATGTCACTCCCTGAGACTTGGTTAGCTTTCGCTCAACTGTTAACATTGTCCACCAACTGAGGTTGGCTGCGTGATGAGAACGTCTGTGGATCTCACTCATGGAGGTGCTAATATGTGCTGTATGTGTATATACGCAAATATTGTGGTTTTGGGGGCCACTTGACCATAAGAAATGTGCACACATTTGTGAATGGTAAGTTTGTTCAGTTGCATTTATTGTGTGGAAACAGGAAATAAGGCATAGGTTGGTATCAGTCAGAACATAAAGTCTGAAATGATTACAGGCCTCTCTTGCCATGAATCACTGTCATGTACAGTTATGACTTAGTACATTTACATGAGCATGTAAAGCGAGAAAATAAAACGATGCAATGGATGTACTGTATGTTGTCCTACATTTTGCATGTGAAATGACAGTAAATACCCATGGGGCTTTGCAGGATTGCCTCACATAAGGATGTATTTATCCTTGCCTGCCATGGTTCTCATCTGTTCTAAGTACATTTTTGCACAGAATACTGAAAGTGGACCCACAAGTCATTTTGAACAAAACATTCCTAAGTTATTATAAGTTATTGCCAATTTAAATGCACATGCAATGCAAAGAAATGCAGACCATGGTATGCATGATATTTTTAGACTACAGATTGATGCAATATAAGAAGTTGTGAGTGTAAAAATTTCAGTACCAACTGGGTGCTCAAGCATATTACAGCAAAAGAAATCATCTGGCCAAGTTTGAATTCTGCACCATGTTATTGTATAATTATTTTGACTGGATCTAACCTGCAGAGAAAACAAATCTGGACGTAATGTTGTTACCACGTGCATGGTAATTAGTTTATTCTGTATCAAATCTGAAAGGTGCTATATCATTACAAGACATGTAAAACACGAGTTCATTCATAAATAATGATTGGGGCACATAAGTAGCTAGTTCTTTTGTTTTGAAAAGCTTACCCCTCTTAGCCACCGGAAGTAGAACGTACCATCCCACACGCAATCGCAATACACACACGTTAAAAATGTATCCGGACAGCACAAAGCGAGCTAGTGAATAAATACAAACTACAAAAATAATTACGTTACTGTTGTGTAATATCGATGGGGAGAGCACCCAATTAATTGGTGAGGTTTGACGTTACGGATTCCAGCATCAAATTAGTGTATTTAGCCAGCTAAATGTGTCGTGATGCCAGTTGCTTCAATATTCCGGCTGGCACAAACAAGCTAAATGTTCAGCTACAGTGTATGGGTAGCAGGTCTGCTGGCTTGTGATTGAAATATACAAGGTAGCGAACCATCACTTTTTCTCGCAAAAGACATTAATAGCTATCCAATGTGTCAAAATACAAAAAGCAAACATTTAGAATCTTACGATGAATATTGTGAGTCAGAACTGTCACTGTCATCGATGTCCGTTTTTACTTGGTTGTAAGATTGTACTACACAATTGTAACATTGAGCAAGTAAAACATTTATATTTATTCATTTGGCAGACGTTTGGCATTTGGCAGACGTAAGAGAGAAACGTGGATTTTCGATGAAAATCGAAGAAACACACTTAGCTAGTTACCTGTATGCCGAACTATATGTTTACTTGTTAATAATGTTTTTTTTTTTTTTTAAATATGTAGGCCTATTTATTAAGTGGCAACATAAAAAACAAATAGCTATGATATGTCTTTTTTCTTCGGACAAATGTATTGGGGGTGATGTTTGAAATATGACTTAAAATTAGACAGCATCTTCTAATCCTATTCTGATTTTACAGGCAATCTTTATCAAGAAACAGTGTAAAGTCCTTTAAGTTAGCGTTGCACTGATATTAGGGTTGCGCTGAAGTACCGTTTGGGAAAAAAGGTAACTGGTAACTGTTTTCATTTTCTGTAGAAAGTGTAAAACATGGATTCAGGGCAAATCAAAGAAGAATCACCTCACTGGAGTGGTGAAGACTGTCACAGCTATGACGACATTGAGATAAAATCTGTTCTCATCAAAGAGGAAGACTTTGAGCAAGAGATCAACCAGTCAGAACCCGTTGTCATGGCGTCCAAAGCGGAACCCCGTGATGAAGACGACGAGGAGGAAGTGTCTGTCAAACAAAGTGGTCACCCTACCAAAGCTTCCCACCGCTGTGTGGATTGCGGGAAAGCATTTGACCAGCTGTCCAGCCTGCTGCTTCATCGGCGCATTCACCCAGGCGAGAATCCCCTCAGCTGCGAACATTGCGGCAAAAGCTTCACCAAGCTCTCCAACCTAAAAGTGCACCAGCTCGATCATGCCGGCGGGAAGGAGCATAACTGCGACCAGTGCGGCAAGACTTTCAGCCGGCTTGCGTACCTCAAAGTCCACATGCGCCTGCACACGGGGGAGAAGCCCTATTGCTGCGCAGTGTGCGGGAAGATCTTTAACAAGTCGGGGAGCCTGAAGGTGCACGTTCGGACGCACACGGGAGAGCGCCCCTACAGTTGTCCGGAGTGCGGGAAGAGCTTTTCAAACGTGTCAGACATGCGGATCCACCAGCGGATTCACACGGGAGAGAAGCCCTATCGCTGCGACGACTGCGGCAAAAGCTTCCGTCAGAGGGGGCAGCTGAAGGTCCACCAGCGCAAGCACACGGGGGCGCGGCCCTTCAGTTGCTCGGAGTGCAGCAAAAGTTTCCGGCAGTTCGGCCAGCTCAAAGTGCACCAGCTGTACCACTCGGGCGAGAAGCCTTTCCATTGTGACGAGTGCGACAAGAGCTTCGTGGAGCTCGGCAGCTTGAAGAGGCACCAGCAGGTGCACAGGGAGAAGATGTACCGCTGCTCGCGGTGTCACGTCACTTTCCGGCTGCAGGAGAAGCTGGAGCAGCATCAGCGGCTGCACGCCGCGGGGCAGAACTCCTTCCCGTGCACCCTGTGCAACAAGAGCTTCCGCAACCACTACAAGCTGAAGGTGCACACGCTCACGCACACGGGAGAGAGGCCCTTCTGCTGCTCCGAGTGCTCCAAGGCCTTCCTCACGCAGTCCGACCTCAACCGCCACTTGCGGATTCACGCCAGAAACAAACCCCCCAAGCAGAATTAAATGTGAACTCAACCTTTTGAGAAAACAGTTTATTACTGTCAGACTGGCTTAAAAAAAGGTTGATTTCGCCGTTGCCCGAGGATCAACCTATTATCACATAGATGAAAGACTGTGTGTAATTTTAAATTGCTATTGCCTCTGGCCCCGGGCAGGTTCCCCATGTGAAATGGGATATATGATGGAGGCTTAAAGGCTGTAATTCTTTTTGGTTATATGTGCTGAACGTGCTCTGTTGCATCGCAGTGACAGCGACAGTTTGCGCAGTGATGAATTGATCCATTCGGGATGCACAGAGACGGAAAGAATAAGAACAGAACTGGAAAAAATGTTTACATAGAAGTTGTGCACGTCAACTTAAAATTAATTTGAATCAGCACGCATTGGGGTATGACCTGACAATCATGCAACAATTTCTGAACTAAACGAATCACCTTTAAAACACTAACAATGTTACCATATAAAATGTTTTCATTCTCTGATTATTTGTGTATTTTCTCAATTTAAGATACATATTAGGTTTGATACCTTGCATTTTATCTGAACGGTAAATATTTATTACATTATTACATTTATTACATATTACATATTAAGAACAAGGGTTTGAAGTGCATATTTCATATTTTCACCTTAGCAGTTTTGTTACCTTCAACTGGAATATCTGAAGGCATGTACAGGAATACAGATATAAAGGAAATTACCTTTAGGTATAGATAAACATGAACCTCTATAATAAGTTTTCACATCAGGGTTCTGAAGTACATGAACAGTAACCTGTTCAAATCTTACCCTGGTTCCCAGCTAAACCCCAGGAAATTGATGCAGTACTTTGTCTTGACAGTAGAAGCACTGTTGTGCCAAATAATTATCTTAACAGCCCTTTAAAACACAAGAGGTGGTGCCCTTATCATACAGGGGGAAAATGTGATTGTATAGACTGCAGCGCATGCCTGGGTGGAGATCACAGTTAATGTTTATTGATTTTTTCTTTCTTTCTTTTTTTACTTTTTTGACTGTGAGGCCGTGTTCTGACTGCACACATTGCACCTCACGTACAGAAAGCAATGTCCTCACATTGACTCATAGCAATGCATAGCCAGACTTTGTTAGACTCGCCTGGCATAGAGCAACATGTGTGATAGACACATGTCTATGCACCTGGCATGAACCCATCAGAGCACCTCCAGATTCGCTCCTGTACCATATGGTACATCATACTGTGGTCATCTTTTCCTTCATTCTGGATAAGAGTGCTATGTGACAAAATGTAATGTAAATGTAATATGGATCGATAACCACATACACTTGCAGGCCTTTTCATTCAGCAGAGCAGAGGCCCAGAGAAAAGTAAACACTTGTAATGCAGATTCTGTGTCAGGTTGACAGCATTCCTATGGGAAAATGGAGGACACATGAAATGTTGAATTTGTTATTAAAATGGTGCCCCTTGGTATTTTGCCTTCTTTGGTTTGAAGAAAGATTTGAGTATTCATATAACATAAGTGCCCCAGCATTACAAGTAATAATCATTTTCTGCCCAAGAAGTGAGTCAGTAAGTATTTTGTTCTTGTTTAGTAGAAATGAAGCCAGAATAATTGCTTATGTTTTTGATGTCTTATAATATATTAAGGTAGAAAGTTGGACATCTTATGACCAATGCTGACAGGTGATGTTACCTTTTAGCAAGTCAATTTTCCATATGCTACACTGATATTATTTACACTGAGCCTACATTAAATTATGATGTAGGATTGAATAATGCATTGGGGCACATGTTTATATCCATATCAGTTATGGAGGTTATTTCTTGCATATGATCTAGAAACCAATAGAACTGTGTGCTTGAGTGGAAGGTTACCTTTGATTGCAAAAGAGGTATTGCATAGGCACATCCTGCCTTTGTCTGTAGAACCCTGAAATTCAAAAGAATCTACAATCTGTAGTGGGAATATTCCTTCATTTTCTTACTTGCATCGTGTAATTTTGAGTGTAGCAGTGCAATATTGCTTCACTACCACTAGATGGCAGTAGAACAATACAATACAATTTGACTGCACCAGAAAGATGTAACGCTTCGTGCCCAGAGGCTCTGTACTGTACTCTGTGCTGTGTAAAGCCTGCATAAGAGCACATTAATTCTCCACATGATTTATGAAGAAGTCTTTGAGAGTTGGCAGCAGGACACAGCTGTGTTTATCAAAAGGCTGAAGAACTTTATAAACACTAAAAATGCTTCCTCTGTGTATTTATTCTGTGTTATAGAAAACCATATCAAAAGCTGGTTAGAACAATGCTTCATTATTTTTGTTGAAATTCCAAAGATCACCAGAGGCAAGCTTGGTGGTTAATAGTATTCATTTGACATTGACTGAAATGTTGTTGAATTGCATGGTCAGGTTTTGTACATAAAGATGACATATTGTCTAGTCTGAGCAATCGGTACCCTAATTCTGTGTGTGGTCTAAATCAGATTATGAATCTTTTCACCTGCAAAAATATGTGCTACTTAGTAGTCACAGACATGGACACTTGCAAAACACATTTTTATGGAAAAATCAATATGTTTTAAAAAGTAGGGAGGTGTAATTGGGGTGACCTCTGTTCCACTGGTAAGTCACGACTGTGAGCAGAAAGTCTAATTTCAGTAAATGGTTCCACAGAAGCCTCCTGGCTGTAAGGAGAGACAGGCTTCTGTGAGTGTCCATACATCATGCAGCAGAAAGCCAGTGTGTAAAAATAACAAAAAGGAACAAAGACCCAGACAGTTTAATTATAGAACTGGGCAGAAAAAGATTGCATGAATTGTGAAAATGTTTAGGCAGGATAGTTTCAGGGACAGATTTAATGTGACATAAAATGTTAAAAATGTCAGATAGCCTCATTTTTGATCAAACAATTAACTGAGCTCTCAGTTATATTTTATGTATTAAAGTGTAAATTTTTTCTAAGCTGCCCTATTTTAATGTAGTAACAAAGTCAGCATGCCATCCAGCAGTTTATTATGGAATATATGAAAATATGATCTTCTGGAAGGCTGAAATATACGTTGAAGTTTATGGCGAGACAATATAACCCAAGCAAACATTCTTGTCGGTATGCATTCTGATCAGGTAATCTTATAATACTGTAGACAGAGTACATAAATACGACATAAAATCACAAAAGAATTAAAAACACATTTTAAATTTAAATTTAGCCTGCTGCACATTTTACAGCGAGCTAAATTAAATACACCAATGCAACCACTACTCTCTTCTCCAGTTGATGAAACGCTGATTAATTTTTTCTCTGCTGCATTTTTGCAGTAAAGGATGAAGATGCATGCATTGATTGTATGGAAAAAGACGGAGGGGGGTAAAGAGGGGGATGGTGTATCTATTCCACCGCCAGATCCGTTCCCGTTATGAGAATATGAAAAAAGGCTGCGCTGTCGCCGATGTGGTCTGCTGCAGACGCAGGGGAAAGCGGTCGGTCGGAGCTGTATATTCATTGCAGCTTCCGCAATCTGCTCCGTTTTCTCTTCATTTGCATCGGCGCGCACGCGAGAAATCTGCTCCGCGATGAAACGCGAGCAGAAACAGCACTGCGGCAAACAGGCTACCGTGTGACCCGCGGAGTTAATACGGAATTCTAATTTTAGATTGATGTGGAGGATCATTCCCAACGGTATTGAGGAAACCATGCAGAATATATTGATTCAGTTGCCGTCATATTTCAGCGCGAGACGTGTGGTGCCTGTGTGAGTGAGTTTCGTGGCAGAGTTTATTTGAATCTCTCCTGCTTGGCCCAGATTGGCCCGGGTCAACCCAGTCCCTTTGTTGTTTTGCCCTTGGAACACTACGAAGCTGTTGACCTCAAAGGCCCTGGTTTGCCTGCACTGATAACAGTGGTGGAGGTGAATGTAAAATTTGCAGATGTGAGCCAGCTCTGTGCCTGTAATTTATAATGTCCTTACGAACTGGCACGCTTGTGTGAGAGGGATGCTAATGGAATTGTCTCTGTTGATGTCAGTGTCCTTGCCGCAGCCCTGAGGAAATTAGCCGGGTACAAACTGACAGGAAAGAAGAGTATCAAATAATCTCGGTTCAATTTGTTTTCCGGGAGCGATTCAGATCAGGTAAAAAGCCGGAGTGAATTGGCTGTGCAGGACAGAGAGCTGCGGCTAAGTCTCTCTCTCAGTGGTGCCCTTGTCTGCTGAACTGTCCGAAAATGAAAAATGCTCTGGAGAGGTGTCTGTGACTGCCCAGATCCCCGGAGGGGTCCAGAGTGCTTCTGTAGTATTGTCCTTTGATGGTGTTCGGCCTACTAAACCCAGAAAGTCCCTGGGATGTGTATCACCGACAGCAATAGAGTGCACATGCATTGTCTGCACCCGATGGGAATACTTTATGAACAAATGGAAACTAAGAACCTGACCAATGTGGCCACCAGGGACAGACTGGGGAACACATAGAGGTGACTGCATATTGGACTGCATATTTGGATGTCTGTGGCCAAGTGTGGTTTGTACACTAAAATAAACAAATCCTGGATTCACTCTAGGTTTTTTTCTAATCAAATTCTGGATCAGGCACACTCTTGATTATGGGATACCCAACCGACCCATAATAGTACTGTTCTGTCACAGCTGGGGGCAATTTATGAGCTCCAACACATCTGTGAGAAATGATAGCTGTGAGTCACGGTTGCACAGTGAGAAGAGCTGTCCACTCTGGGAGAGGATGGCATCTATTCGCATGCTGGAAATGAGGCCTGTGTGCCTCGGGGGATCTTGACCTCAGCTAATGAGTAGCCTGTAGACACACTGGGATTTTTCACAGGGATTACAGGCAAGGATTTAACAATACCGCAGCAGTTCAGCTGAGGCACAGGTGAAGAAATAGGAAAAGCCTATTTAAGATAGGACTAAACGTTGACTTTGAAAGTTATTATGGATTACACCCAGAGGAATCAGATAGTTAGGCTCTGGACAAGGACAAAATATAAATGAACTAAATGACAATTGGCAGTAATTGGTCTAATGACAAATGCGCAAAGATCTCTGTCTTTGATACAGAGTGCAGCCATTACTGGGGAAATTCTCTTCAGGGAAATTCTGTGATAAAAAATGGAGGTGTCAGAAAGATTTTGATGTGTGGTGTTAATTTGAATGAACTGACCTGTTTGGGGAACCAGAGACACATTAGCAACTGAGTAAGACTGAGAAACTGTCAAAATGTTTTATAACGGCGGGGGGCAACCGGTTGATAGCCATTGATCATTTTGCCCACAGTAATAATATATGAGGAATATGTCTGAGCAAAGGAAGGAGGGTGTGTGCTAGTCTGTCCTACATTGATCCAAGGTGTAGAGCTTCAGACTGAACCAGTGACTCACTGTTCCCCTGTAGCTGGTGTGTGACTGTGTTTGTGTGTAGGCGTGTGTGTGTGTGCGTGTGTGTGGCTATGCACGTGTATGCGGATGGACGCATGTGTATTCTACATGTCTATGTGTGTTTGTATGCATGTGACTACACATGTGAGCATGTGTGTGTTGTATACTCGTATGTGCATGTGTATTCTGTGTCGCTGTGTGTGTGTGTGTGTGTGTGTGTGTGTGTGTGTTCGGGTGGGTGTGTGTTTATGGGCCAATCAGAACTTCCTGTTCGTATGTGCATGGCATACTGTGTGTAAATGATTTGTCTGTACTTTGCACACAGGAGTAGATTATGTGTTAATGAACGAAGGAAGCTGGGGGAGGGGAGGGTGAAGGAGGAGAGAGCAGCAGAGATTCACAACTTTCTTCCTATGAAGGAGCACGGTCTTACTGGAGCTCAGTAGTATGCTCAAACTCCACGCTGCTGCCAGAGGACTGTGATGTGGACTCAGCCTATCCACACAGCTCTGCAATGCACTGGCCATCAGAAAGACCTTCGGAAAGATTTTATCGATCACACTCAGGCAGAATCACTTTACAGAAATGACAGCTGAGGCACACATTTTATCCAGAGTGAGTAAGACATGAACAGCGCAGATGCAGATCATACTGGGTAACGTTCTGTGTTTGAAATCCAAATCCCCTTTTTCATTGCATGTGTCTTGGAAACCTTTTTGCCTCGCCTGTTGTTTTACAGGGACTGAGTCTGTACAAAGGCAACTTTTTAATTAACTTTCCTTCTGTGTAATACAACCACAATACCATAATTATACAAAGAACATTGGTGTTTAACCAGAGGGTTCAAAAAACCTAAAGTACAGCCAGCTAACAAGCTAATATCATTAAATAATAATGGCCTTATTGGATTGTCTGCAGTCTTCTAAAATAAAATACTGAGTGCCTTACTGTCTGCTTCTGTACGATAGGAGCTGAGGATTTGTTTTTAATTGCACAGCAATTATTGACTAGTTCTTGTTTATGTGGAAAGATCAGTTAAATATGGAGGAGGAACACAGCCATTAGTTTCATTAAGGCAACTTTATGTCACCAGCTGACACAGGCAAACAGCAGAGTTGATTGCCACTCCAATCCATTGAATGTCCTTGAGTGTCCCAGTGGGCATGTTCAACAGGCTACCGCAGAAGGCAAGCAGACAAGCCATGGCAGATGTGCATTCATGGAACAATGGGTAGAACTTCATCACACAGGATAAATCATGCTCTCACACCGTTCATCACTGTCAGTTATGCTGCAGAGGTTAAGTTGGGCAACGGGTTCTAACACAAAGTCAAGAGCAAATCTGTGTCCTGCTATCTGTCTCTATGTGATGCTCTCATTACAGCACATATATACACTATGTACCTATTATATGCAGGGAAAAAGAAAAGAAATAAAATGCTGCCCTGAGCTGTAAAAATTGTCGTTCAATTATTTTGAAGATCTTATTGCGTTGTTATACAATGGCCAAGCAATAATAGCATCTATAACCGTAATTAATCCTCTGAGCAAGGCGTTCTTTATTAACAGTCCTTAGTTGCGCTTTTGCGTATTGTGCCATTTCCACAAATACTTCAAACATCATGAAGCGTTGATTGATGTCAGCTGTTGGAAAAGCGGATCATCGCTTGCGGCCGCGACTGGAGAGCGTTTCGCGGGCAGCAGAGTCTCGAACGGGGACGCTGCCGGTGTGTGACGTCACAGAGAAAAGGTGAGAACTTCTGAGCGGATGTGTGACAGCCGCGCCGCGATGATCCCCCCCTCTCCCCCCCGGGGGCTCAATCAGCTCCACCGCTTACAGAGGTGCCTATTTTTAGCCGCGTCCGCGCACATCTCTTCAAAAAAATGTAAGTGATGACGGTTTGATACCGAAACGCAAGCTGTCGTAAAAGCGATGTGATAAATACAGCAAGACTTTGCCTTTGTATACTATTCTCTCCCTTAACCGTTGCACTAAAGAATACATTGGAGGTACAGAAATAAACAACTCTCAGCGGGTAACTAATAATATAGAAAATTAATTAATGTTACTTTTTGATTCGCAGTCCAGTTTTCTCTCGGGCCACATCGTGTGATGTCAGTGCGCCTCTCGTGTGTAAAACCTATCCCCCTACCCTCGTGTTACGGTCGAACTTTGAACTGTTACGCAATTAATCAATGGCAGAATTCCAAAGATCCGAGGAGAATGGCCAGGTTCCCACAGCTGGGAGGAAATGAGCCACTTTGCTTTTAATAGAATTCTCATAAGCCGATGAGAAATGAATGCAACGAGCTGTATCCACCTACACACAGCCGTCTAATATGCATTTCCCTCTGATTGCGTCCACCTGGCATCGCCGTCCATTCAGTCCCTTCTTATCCGTTACCGTTGTCTATGCCTTATAAATATGTGAGGAACAGTCCTAAAGGCCAGGTACTCACTGGCACTGACACCTGTTTTCATGATGGTGAATTAATTTATTTTATAGGATGCAGATGTTATCAGAAAGAACTATGCGCGCATGAACAATAGTCTGTCCACGGTCCGTTTCGAATAAGTTTATTTAACAATTTACATGTACACGTTGGTTTCCTAGTCCTCCCCATGGGAGTGTCACAGTTACTTCCTAGACAACAGTAGCAATTACACTTGCTCTAAAAAATAAAACAGGCTTTGAATTCTGCTTGATATCAGAAATACGATTCCAGTTTTCTTTTTTACAGAAACTCTTGTATGACAAGAATGAGGAGAGTACCATTGCATCACATTACCCAGTGAAGAGTAGTCCAGTAGCAATGCCTTATAAAAAAAAATGAAAAGCAAAAACCAAACAGTTAGCGAGGAACAGTTTTGGGCACCAGGAACCTGGCAGCCTCGTAACTGAAAACCATCCGTATTCAATGCTGAGATTTAACAGATGACCATCACATATATTTGGTAAGAAACGGCAGTATCCATTTGAGAGTTTGAAGAAGATCCCCCTGAATATTACACTCTTTCTAAAACTCATTTCATGAAGCTTCACAGCCTAATGATAATGAAACATGATCAATCTGAGAGACATTAGGGTTCCTCTGTCCATTTTTACTGGGCTCCCTGGATAGATGTATTCTGTAAAATAGAATAGAATTCCAGTGCTTATCTGTTCTTGAGAAGCTGTGATCACAAGTGGATTTAATATGTGCATAGTTCTGCAGTTGGATATTGGAGAACTATAAGTGTCTGTGATTTAAAAAGGACAGTTGTTCCACTGTGATAAAATGGGCTGAAATTATAGGGCACATTTAAAATCAATGCACAGGTGAAAGTATAAAAATCCTTCACTAAGCTCTCTGGCATGAATCGTTCACTACGGCAACGAAATCCATAGCAACCGGAATCTATGATTTCCAATATCTGAATATTGCTGCACAATATAGGTGTATAGCTATATGTTCACTTACAGACCAATACTGGTAAAATGCAGGAAAGAATCACACAAAGCTTGACACTGCATGATTAAGCTGCACAATGAATAACGTAATTGGACAGAGGCACATCCTACATGTTCAGAATGATCTTTCCCAACACTGAACCGAGAGAAACCAACTGGCAACTGAATGTTTCTTCCAGCGTTCCCATGAACACCATCTGTGTTCAGTATAATGTTTAGAGATGAATGAGGTGCTTTTTTCCCTCAATGCACCACAAAAGAGAGATGCACCTCAAACCCACGGTGTAAAAAGACACAACAGCAGGGTCACACAAGACCACCCGGTCCTATTACCCATACTATAGTATACTTCAGCAGGAACATTACTACAGACAGTCACTTAGTATCAGCTTTGACTGAGGAGTACTGTGGATTGAATGGGTGGTGACATCCCCATTCTTTGTGTACTGTGGTGAGACATTTAGTCAAACTCAGTTTTATAAGCCTTGAATTCTTAGACTTTTCTTTGACCTAGATTAAAATGCTGTGTAACCCACAGGGTATCAAACATAATTTATGGCCAGGATAGTTCTCTTATGAGGCCATTTTTCATCCAGAGATAGACTTAACTGATTTGCCATCTTGCTCCTGATAAAAGCACATTTTTTATGACTGCAACACAAATTTCAGGAATAATACAGGAATGCCTTCAGGAATATCTACAATGGCAAACCACATGTACTGTATACAAAGCCTACGACTGAATCTTAGCTTGTTGTTCATATGCTCAGAGTTTCGAAATATCTTTCTCCAGGACAGCAGCTGAGATTTGTAATCAAACAGTTATGTAGCCTGATAAGCCAGTGGGCTCCATCAGCTCATTCCAAAATGCCAGTGTGTTTTATAATTGTAAAAAAGATGCTCGCAAAAACATGTTCTCTGATGCTAAAGAGAATGCTATGATACTGTATGGCATGTGCTGTTTCCAGGCTATCTCAAAGGACGTTCCAGATCGACTGGTGATGTTATGATAAATGTTATGAGCCAGCCTAGCAGACGAGAGTCATCCTGTCTTCATACTTTGCAGACAGCTTCCACATGAGACTTGGACTTGAGATCTTGAACTTTTCTTTTCAAACATTCATGGGGGATATCTTCCAATTATACATTAGAAAAAAAAAAAACCCGACTGACCAAACTCTGTGTCACAGATGCTCTGTGCTGTACGGTATGACCTACGACTGCAAACAGATGCCGAAAGAAGCGCACAGGTGAACCGAAGCCTCGCCGGGGCCACATCGTCAGCATAAAGACCTCAGGGCCATTTCACCGGGCTCGCCGCCGGGAGGAAGCAAGGTCATCTCCGTGTCCCTAAAGGTCATCCTGCCGGCCGCGGCGGCCAGTGTGGGGTCCGTGTAGAAACGCAGCGATTGGCACCTGCTGCAGATCACGGGGCCTCCGTAGCGGCCGGATCCGTCCATCAGGGGCCCGTCCATCAGGGGCCCATCCATCAGGGGCCCGCCTGACAGTGGCACGTCCATCAGGGGCCCGCCCGTCAGGGGCAGTGAGCTGGCGGTGTGGCGGAGCGGCGTCCGGGCGGGCCTCAGTGCCGGGACCGCCGGCTTCAGCTCCTCCACTCGCCCCCGCACACTCTCCCCCTGCATCCTGCAGAGAGAGAGAGAGAGAGAGAGAGAGAGAGAGAGAGAGAGAGAGAGAGAGAGAGAGAGGGAGAGAGAGAGGGAGAAAGAGAGAGAGAGAGCGAGAGAGAGAGGGAAAGAGAGAGAGGGGGAGAGAGAGGGGAGGAGAGAGAGAGAGAGAAAGAGAAAGAGAGAGGGGGGAGAGAGGGGAGGAGAGAGAGAGAGGAGAGAGAGAGAGGGGGAGAGAAGGAAAGAAAGAAAGATACAGAAAGAGAGAGAGGGAGAGAACAGGGGAGAGAGAGAGAGAGAGAGAGAGAGAGAAAGACAGGGGAGAGTGGGAGAGAGAAAGATGGGCAGAGAGAGAGAGAAAGAGAGGTAAGGGGCTGGGAATGTGTCCCCCGCGGTGCATTCCTGTAATCATCCCTCCGCCTCTCCAGGCCATCTGTCTGACTGGCGTCTCCTTTGATGCAACATGCCCCGTGGGAATGTCCATGAACTGCATCCTGCAAAGCACTGGTGTCAGTACCGCACCTCTGCCCACATTTATACCTGTAGCGATCTGTTGACGGGACACCCCCCCCACCCCCACCACCCAATTCCTCTACTTACAATCCATTTCATAAAAAGGACAGCAGCCTAAACCTCTCTGTCATAGTCACAAAAATCTTGCAGTTTAGATCCACTCCAAAACTGAGCCAAATCAAATAGATTCCTATCTAAAGACAATATGCAGCACTTGCACGGTTCTATCTGTCATTGCCACGGTTATTCAATCCAGATTTTTATCCATGGGCTGCTATGAGCATCAACAGGAAGAGAGGTCTGGGTCTGCGTGCTTCTCTGCAACTCCTCCGTAGCCATTTTACTGACCAGTGGACGTCTCTACTGCTAAAAAGCATAATTAACTTAAGCGCTGGATTACAGGATTTAAAGGACAGCGTGCCTGTGGTGAACAACTTCTTTTTTTTCCCCCAGCACAGTAACTGCACATGCTTTCTTAGCACTTGACTGAACCAAATTAGCCTTTAACCAAAGGTTGTCTTTTGAAAGGATAATGATGGTAAATGCATATATTTAAGTGCTGCAACACTGAATACACCTGCAGCTGTTGCTTTCATCAGACATGGTGATATGGCATCAAATTTTTATAAGGGAAAGGGCACTGCTGGCAGCTGGGTGATGATCTAGTGTGCAACAATAATCTTGTCATGATACACATCAAAGGAGCATGATTTGTACAAAAGACAGAGATTTTTTTGTACATTTTTGTACAAATTTTCCACAGGGGGAAATTAAACTCAACCACAAAGAAACCTCAAAAAACATGCACGACTCCAAACTCAATATAGCCAATATTGCCAAAGCTTTTTGTGGATATTCGGGGTGGGGAGTGGGGGGAGATGGGGGAGACATGCATGACTCTCGTGTTCCAGGTAGTGTGGGTGTTCAAAGGCCGTGATAAACTTACTCTGATCAAACAAACTTTATTAGTAAAAACACTGACGTGTTTCTGCCTAAGCCTTCATCAGAATGATGTGACCAATGGGAGATCACACATCTCCACTTCCCATTGGTTAGCACGTACAAATGCCAGCCCCCTGTTGGTCTGAAAATGCACGTGGTTGGTTTACATTCTCACTTCTGTACTGCTGGCACATTGGCTAATCAGGTACACCCAGCATTTTTTTTGACATCCTATTGTCCTGTGACTGTTGTGATTGTTTTTCATTAGATTACATTTTGAATTTCCAGATCCAACAGAATGCTGCATATTGCACTGATGAAGGATTAGATCAAAACACAGTGCTGCTTGTTTACTGATAAAGATTTTTATATCCTACAAAAGGCCCCTGAGTGCTGCTGAACTAGTGACCTGCAGACTTTTTGGTCATGTACCCCAATGAGCTGATGAGCTAGTGGCACTGATCTAACAAGGACCAACCTCTGGGTACAATCAACACTGCTTTATGGTCTTCACAAACATGGTTTGAAAAGTTCAGTGGTTGGCAAAATTAATGGAAAAAAATTGAATTTGTTCTGGAAAAAAATCACACTTGCATTTATTTGTAGATCAAAGATGGAGAGAATCACACAACCCCTGACCTCTGACATCAAGGCAACCAGTATGTGGGGCACAATACTAGACAGGACTGGAGATTGCTTGCTAGTGTCAAGGACCACGTCCTCTCTGCTCTACGGTTTTTATACTCCTGGACCAAACATCACACCTGCCTCTGGCCTCATTTCCCAATATCAATTGACTTGGATGTGGGCAGTAACTTCAGTGGTGAGCAGTCAACGAGACAGACACTGGCTGCTAAGGCAGTTCACTCAGTACATGGTGATGATGTGCACTACCTTCTGTAAGACCAGCAGGCTCTCATGTCGGCAGCCCGTATCACACCACAATGCAGCTCATTCACAACAATGATGTGGAACCTCCTTTTTTTCTGTAACATTCTTGGTCTTTCCCATGTCAGTATTTCAGTTCAAAGCTGGAATGCAAAGCAGTCTGTTCCTGTTTTTGTGCTCTCAGCGGAACTCCCATAATTCACTTATCGGAATCAAAGCCCACGGAATGTGAACCGTTTTTCAATTCTAAACGCTAATACATCATAATGTACACATTATTCCATTGTTCCCTCGCGCCCTGCCTTTACCCTGCAACTCAGAATGCATGCAGAGATTATGATAAGGTGTAAGCTTTCATAACCATCACTACTGCTGTGACTGTTATAGTCATCCACAGGCTGTGGTCATACCCAGCACTCCAAGCTTGGTTTACCTTTGGCAGCAGAGGCCCAGAAAAAACAACAACAAAAGAAAAAAAAAACCTTTTCTATTTCCTGTTTTCTCTTCTCCCTTTTTCACTCATATATAAAGCTCCTGGGTCACAATGCTAAAGATTAATGGCTTGTTTTGTATACAGCTTAAGTGATTACGTTCCTGTGGTTTCCCCAGATCACCGTTCCTACTCATGGTACCATCTGCCTCCTCTCTGAACAGTATGTGCAGTACTCTTGCCCCAGTGAATTTATGTCCCAGCTATATGATGACATCAATTGATTACCACATCATCATTTCATATACTTTCCTCTCCAATGCTCTGTCAGAACAAATCCTTTCTTTATGATCCCAGATTAGCAGCAAGGGTGGTTGCCATTGGTTACATAATACCTTTCTGTGTGTCTTCATATATACGTAGATGTTTGACCTAGTATACTGTATTGATCTGTACAGACCTAATCCACAACTGGCAAATAGAAGATGAAATAATATACTCGTGCACTTGAATAATATACTTTGCTGTTTGGTTCACCTTGTGAAGGCAACTGGTTTGTTAAAAATGCCATTTCTTGCTTTTGGACATGGAAGGATAGCACAGATCTCAAGATTTATGTTTAAACTTGTTATGAGCACCTTTTAATTAGTACTGATTAAAACCACGAAAAGAGGGTGAATTGATCTCACGCCAAAAATGAGGACAGTGAAATGACAGTGAAACATATAAAATTAAAATAAAAAACAGCTGCAGACGGGCTTGCTGTCACTGCAGTATGTGAGGCACTCATAATGATTGCATTTTGTATGTCTTGATTTCATTATATAATTTTTCAATAGAATGCAACTTATGCCTCCAAGCAATCAAATTGTTGTTTTCACGGATATTATTTGTCTTCCAAGTATACAAGCATATATTCTTCCAAGTATTGTATGTTTTTTTTTCTCCCTCCTTCTGTGTGGCAAATCCAGGTTCACCAGCCAATAGCGTAATAATGTAGGCTAAAAACACTTTGCCACGCCCCAAAATGGCCACCAGCCTATGCACACAAATCTGTACCAGTCTTTAATCAGACATTACAGGACTTTAAAATTCCAAAACCACGATTTACAGGGCAGGGGCTTATGAGAGAGCGTTTCCTCCGTCAGTCGATATGTCTCTCACGTACTCTGCTCAATCTGTTTAGTGTGCGTGTGCATTTCACTCACCGCAAACAATAACAAAACCTAAAAACTTTATATTCAGTGGGAAACATTACATTACGCCACATTACATTACATCGCATTACATTACTTCATTTCACGGACGCTCTTACGCAGAGCGACTTCCAAATAAGCGCATCACTAACACGTGCAGGTAACAGCCCAATAAAACTGCCAGGTCAAAACAACTGTATCAGGCAACGCATCCACTACACCCAAAGCAACCCAAACACTCTTCGGGCACAATGGAACTCAGTGTGCTGTGTGTGACGGGCCTGAGGAGCTGCCAAGCAAAACTCCCTGCGTCACTCAATGTGACTCCACCAGCCGGAGCAGTGCGTGAGCGTGACTTTGCAGTTTGCACAAATGCACGCACGCCGCAGGCACAAATCACGGGGCGAAGCCGCATTACTGTGGAAAAGTTCGCCCGGGCAACCCTAAGCCTCGCCTTCACAACGGGATGGAACACGGGATAAAACATCTGTAGCTCAGAGTTTTACCCTCTCTGTTACATCAAACCCTAAGCTCCTGTAAAAAGCACAGATCTGCCCCTTCCAGCCCAGCCCACAAACGCTGCCGTACTGTCAAAATAAAAAGCATGTGATAAATTAAGTGAAATAAGAGGCTCCGGGAGCAACAGCCAAAAGGCTTAATAAGTCGATGACTCGCATCTTAATGCAATACCCTAAAAAGAGTAATAACAACATGAAACAAATCTTTGCCCTTCAATCAGTCAGTCTGGGTTTAATCTTATTATCTCTAGCCTGTTTGCCTCCAAACCCTATTGTCCTGCTCTGGCTGTCTGGCTGCCGTGGAGTGTTTCGCGTGTGCTTGTTTCTACAAACAGGGCTTCGGTAATTAGACTTAGAGGCTCCACACAGCAAGTGGCCGTTTCTGATAAGGCAAGGAGGGAATAGTGTTTGGCGCATCGTGGGAACCCTACCAGCACGGCCTTGCAGCTCAGAAACACGACAACTGAGTCATGACTGCAGAGTTAAAGGGGAGGTCTTCCACAAAAGAGGTCAACACTCAGTAAAATAAGCTGGCCAACTGGGGTGCCTTTCTTTGACTGAGCAGGTTCAGGTTAACATTTACCTGAAGGAGGGGGCATTTTCAGGTGCTGCAGTGAGAGAAAATGGCTGTGTGGGTGGTGGCGGGGGGGTGGTAACTGTGCAAGGAGGGGGGGGCCTCTTTTGTGTGAGACACCTGGGGGGGTTCTATATCCACAATTCGCTAACATTTACCTGATCATACCTTGACAGAGGACGATGAAATGGTGAGCTGATTCAACCTGAGAAAGAAAGGGGAACAAGCAATGAGACAGACAGGGGGAAAGGGCTGTGTCCTGGGGGGAGCCCCGTGAGACAGCGCCCGGACTAAGATAAGCAGTGCTAACTGCGAGGGGGCTCCCGGGCTACAATACGGAGCGCTAACCGAGAGAGAGAGAGCCCGGGTGCGAGGCGGGTGTTTCACCGCCTCGTCCCGCCCTCCCTCCGCTCGCCCGCCTGCCCCTCGGGCCATCCGATGCAGTCGGGCCCCGTCTGTGGGGAGCCAGAGGTCATGACCCCTGCGCAGACGGGCTGCGTCGGGCCTCTCCCCGTCTGCGCAGGCTGCACCATCTGCTTTGCAGAGAGAGCTGACGGCCTTTTACGCCAGAGGACTTTTACCGCCAGCTATCGACCCTCTCGGCAAATCAAAATGACAGCACATAAAAACAACAACATCGACAACCAACACAACATAGCAATGCAGAGATGGTGAAACATACACAGCCCCGAAACAGCGGGCCACGCCTCCCAACGAGCCCCTTCCAGAGGCGTGCTGGCGTTATTTAGAGTGCAGAACTGCTAAGGACAAAATGACGGGACAGACAGTGGGTTAACACAGCGGGAGCTGCCGCCTCCAGGGCAGTGTGGAGTGGGTATCTGTGAATCGGTGCCGAAGCTAGATGCTCTCTCTAGAAAAACACCCCTATTCATTGCATGCTGTCATTATTGTTGCAGCTCCTATAGTACCGAGAAAAGCATGTTATGTAACTGCACAGCTGTTCTTGGGATATTTGCAGGCTTTTAAATTATTCATCTCCATCATAACCTGGACATACCATATTACACCAAACTTACAGCACAGTGCTGTATACCTACAGTATCAACTTCAGCTAAAGGGACTGTTAATACTGTTATCTTAATAATGCTACGATACCGATAAAGTGCACAGTACTGCGTAATATTTACTTTACTATTTATATATCACAGCATATCCTGCTAACCCTATCATATCAGACACACTTACCATAATCAGTCCTTCCAGACTTACTATGCCGTACTTACACACTCCTAAATCTAGTTTTACAGTGTAAAATTTAGCAAGCGTTTAAGCCTATTTTGGAGCTGATGTTGAGACTTTGATCTCTTACAGAGTGAGCTCAGTGGTCAGTGGAGCTGAAGCCAAGCGCAATGGCCTGCTGTTCTCTGCGTGCACGGATGCTGCGGGATGGCGCCAACCTGCCCAGGTTACATTATTCCAAGGTCACATTAATGCAACGCACAGTGTTTCACTTTCTGCTGCTCCCGTTTTAACCTGGCACGGATGTGACCCCACAAGACAAGCCTTTTTTAATGTCCGTGGTACACCAGATTCAGGGCAATGTGCAGTATATGCTTGCATTTAAACATTGTCTGAGACCCAGATGTGCTTTTAGTCCTTAGGCTGTCTTGATTTACAGGATTATATTAAAAGGTTTTACCATGTTACCTTCAGCAAAAAATAACCAAAAAACTGCTATAGAAATGAACAGCATTGTTCAGTCTCTCGGCAGACAGGGCAGAAGGGTTTGACCTCCTTCCTTTCACACCTAGAAGAAAAATCACTTAGCAATTAAAACAGCCTTTGCTTTAGTAGCACAATGCATGTGTCATTTTAACAAGTATGTAAGTTGAAATGACAATAAACATTCAGGTCTGTATTATAGGAAGTCTGTGCAAGTTAAGAACCCTTATAGCACCACGGTTATCTGCAATTCTTAAGTATCATTGCACATCCTGCATACTGTGGGAATATTCAGCTTGTAAGCACTGGCTCAGCACTTAAATGGCAGCTCTGCCGGAAAGCGGTGCCTGGGAAGGGAGACTTACTGTTTCTCAGCTTTGTCTCTGTCGTCCAGGAAGAAGAGGGCCGTCGCGAGGAAGAACATCCCTCCCAGGATGATGACGAAGGGGCAGAGCATGAGCGCGTACCCCAGGCTGAGGAACTGCCACAGCGCAGAGTGTGCGTAACTCTTCTGCAGGGCGTCCGAGATCTGCCCAAAATCAAAACACACACGGGCGCAGGGACCCGTGAACGTAAACGCTCGCGCTCAAATACGTACACGCACACATGTGCACAAACATACACATCTGTATACACACACACGTACGCGCACACATACACGGAAACACACTCACACACACATACACACACACGCGCGCACACACACACACACACACACACAGATTTACACCGGCATAAAATAAGCATCCTTCACATAAGCACTCTCCCTCTGCACATTCATAAATGAACCCTTCTCTACCATTATTAGGACCTAAAGGCAGCTTTTTACATTTATATGTATGAGGACATTACAGCCATGCGATCCTAAAGCAGCCTGACTAACACAACAGAGGGAGCACCTCGGACGAGGGGTGAGGAATATTCACGTTAATGCTGACACAGGGCAGTGGCCCCGCCTCACTGGAAGTCATTTTGAATCACTGTGGCAGGCGCGGCAGATAATGAAACGCACAGCTATGCACACGGGTCGGCTGCTTAATTCAGCGGGCCCGGGATTGTAAACGCTAAAATATTTATTGCCATAAAACACACAGTTTAATAATTCATTCTGTGTTCATAACCCTCATTGTGGTTGGCGGGTTCTTTCTCCGCTGTTTGCAGGATTAAGAGGATAGATTATGTTTAATGATTAACAATAGCTGCTTCCCCACCAGGGACCATCAGAAGTGCTGACGGTCAGGCCTTTTGTTTTTTTGCAAGGGCTCCTTGTAATGAATGAACCACAGGGCTGAAAAGGAGTGTTCACTGTGGGTTTACCATGAAAACACAACGGCAAGAGACACCAGCAGCAAAACCCTCCTTAGAAAATACAGTTATGGTAATGAAGCAAGACTCCATGCTGGGTACAGTGCATATAATTAATGCTGTGAAAACCTTTGCCTGATCTCTGTCACCCGCTCTGTCTTTAGCATTCCTGCAAATTAACAGGAACGATTATTTACGCGATCTAATGCCAGTGTTGTTTTTATTCCTTCAGTGAGGCATGAACGCATTTATCAAAGTGCGCTTGTGTATACTGTACGTGATGTCATTTGAATTATCGTTGTAACTTTCCCCGGTGAAGCCGTTTGCAAACAACGGAGTGTGACATGAATGAGGCAATTTAATTTACAAGTCAATTCATAACAACTGCTTTAAATGGAGAGAAAAGCATCCGCTCCGAGGGGATTCCCACAGGGACCTGCATCGTGCTAAATTATCCAGTTAAATTAGGCACCCCTCGTAATAAACGTATATGGCCACTAAAGCCCCCTCCTCTAAATTTCTTGGAAGCACAACATATACATTCGGTCTGACAAGGCGTGTGTGTAAAAAAATCATGCAGTATCTCGAACTCAGAGCAGAGGACCGGGAGAATATTAATACTGACTGGGTCATTTATCTAGCACTGTAGCTGCTGTACGTAAGCAATGAGACCTATTTTCTGTCCTTTGCTTGGGGTTCCATTCAGTCCTGGGTTAGAGGCATTATGAATGCGTCACTGTTGACCAATCACATGCCTGTTTAGGCTCCTGGGTGAACAATGCATCAATTGTGATGTAATAATAGGACAATTTCCGTCGACCATAGGCCAGCCCAACAGCCATCACAGTACCGGATGTCCTTGGGCTCTTGTGTGTCGCTTGTCTTGTTTTTCTCTGCCCCAGCATGGAGGTGCTAGGTTGTGTATTATTCCCCTTGGCTCAGCTGTGTGGAAACTTGAGGCGTAGTGCCCTTGGTTATGGGTCTATTGACACGGTGACCCTCTCTGTTTTGGGAGGTATACACGGTGCTCTTCTGCTCCACAAACTCAAACGTAACCGTGCCGAGACACTTCCCCAGCGGGACGTCTCGGCCTACATCTGTGTTATAAATACCAGTCCACTCTCACACTGTCTGTCTCAGCCCCCACATGACTCTGACAGCTAGTTCCTGATTTTTCTGTCACCGTCTCACTCCTTAAAATACCTGTCTGATCGTTTCAGATGGCTTCGGGGTCATCGCTGCAGTGCATTTGTCATTTTGTTTTTCATAACTTTTTTTTTTTTGTCTCATTCGAGATGACAGTCTGAACAGCTGTTGTGTCACAGTCTGCCTAAATCTCCACAACTTTTTTTTTTCTACCTCAGTGTTTTACTGACAGTTCAGACACTACTTTACACATGTTGGAGATAGTGTTCTTGAAGAGTACCTCACACAAACACACCAAATGCAATCATCTCCAAACGCAATACTTACTCTATGAAGGGTCCTATATTAGAACTACACAGAGCCTTTGTAGGCTTTAAATGAACATTCATTACCACTGCGTTTAAAACACACATGCTTACTGACAGACTCTCATAGGTCATGCCATGTCACAAGTTTGTGTCACATTAATGTGACATTGACATACCAAATTAAAATGTCATTGTACCATTACAATGAATGGTGGCAGTCCCAGTGACAGGTTTTTATGAATGTCTATCTGATGCTTATGAAGGTGTTATATTGGTTTAATGAAACACCTTTTGTAAAGAGTATATCTTTGACCCCTGTATCACCAATTCAGTGAATTAAAGTGAAACCACAACAGGCCTTTTTTGTGGAAATAACATTTTTTGTTTAGTTTTAAGTGTTCCCTAATGAGTAATTGGCTTAGGCTGTACACTAAGGACACCATTCCAGAGTGTACACAATGTTCCGGAATTGGCTAAAACAAAGGAAAGCGACCGACCATTGCCCTGTGTGTATAAGGATTCAGCAGGTGATTGAAAGATGGCTGACAGACTGCATGATGCAGTGAAAGGATAAGGTGTATCAGATTATCTCACCAGCCCAATCAGGTACGGGCTCCCGGCGTCCCCCAGTATGTGAGACGTGAAGCTCTGCAGGGCAACAGCAGTGGCTCTTCGGGTTGGGATTACAACATACTGAAACAGAGATTATGCATTACTACATAACACCTGCACACAGAAATGGGAAGAAATAAGTGCTTACCCAGCCGTTAAAAACCCTTCTGAAGTTTTAAATTGGGGTTCAGTTGTGAAGTTCACTTCACAGCATAACAAACCATGTAAACCCTCAGGTCCAGTTGAATATCTTGACCTGCCCCACTTCTAAGCCTGGCGCTTTCAGGACGGCTGGTGCCTTTTTTTGTACCAGGGTCCTCATTATGCTGCCCAGACGTGCATCGTGGCTGCCTTGATCGTGATCTTATAACATAATAACAGTATATTTCACTGACATACCTAGTGCACATTAACCGGCTTCTCTGACGGCCGCAATGCTCTAAGAGACCCTAAAAAGACGAGCGTCTTTGTTAATGCACATGCATAGCCTTCCGGGCTCTCGGTAGACAAATATAGGCTGCTGCACTTACCATTAAAATGTCTGCAGTAATAGCCCAGTTTAAAAAGAGCAACGTCTCCCCTATGAAAATGCAGATCTGTGAGGCGAGAGAGGGAGAGGGGGGGAAAGGATTAAACATCTGGACCGATCCGGACTAAACTCGCTCTTTTGACAATCCATTGTGTTCATTACATCGGCTTGTCTTTAATACTAGATTCCCCAAGATCTCATTTGTCCACTCAGAGCCACAGAACCTTTACAGTAAATGTCAGAAGAAATGGGTTTCCACGAGAAATGTCACGCCTAGTTCACTCTTCCCTGATCCAGAATTAAACATCTATGCTCAGCTTTCACAGTTTGTTGACACAGTGTGAAACTCTAGTCTAGATGGCAACTCACTTAAAAATAATATCAATGCATTCTAAGATAACTGAGGTAATTTGTCAAACATTACACCATTTTAAAATAATGTTCTTTTTTTTAGATAGGAAATTTAGACCCGTCTTCATTACTTTTAAAATTGTACCACATTCACCTTTAAATTAAGTTAAGTAGGGCATAGGTATCAAAGGCCAACTTTGACCACCTGTTTTTTCCTCAGTGTAATTTAAATCCAAAAATTAATCATTTCTCCCACAGGCAAGTATTTGTGGAAAGTGACAGAAAAAAATTATTTGGACTGAAGCCAATTCACAATGGGTCTCATCTTGGACGACCCATAAACCTTGGTGGGTTGAAGAAAACCTTTACAGTAATGTACCGTTAGTGTTGGAGCAAGTGCTGGAACATTCTGAAAGTGCTGATAGCCTAGAGGCACTGCATGGGAAAAAGGCGATGGATCTGCATTAACCAGGTGACACAGACACATTCAAGCGTTTACCAAGAATATGGACAAGGTGAGAGGCCTGTTTCAAACAGATGCCTGATGGCTTTGTCTCCTAATAGGAAGCATATGGAGGCTGTCAGGAGTTCAGGCTGGGGTTAACCTGCCCGCTGCTGCTCGGATACAGCCAGATGATGAGGTGCGCCCAGGCCAAACACGGAGCAAGCGCCCCCTAGAGTCTAAGGTGTGTCTGAACATGAATGCGGCTACATCATCCATCTTTAAAAGGTCATGGTGAATGGACGCACCAGGTGGATAGCATTCCTGGAGACAATTCAAAGTAAAAAATGAAGAAATTTCGAGTATCCTCAGTATCTCGAGTTTGACAAAAGTCCAGACTGGGATGGGGAGAGGCTAGAAGTAATGCCTGGCATGCTCGTTTCCAGGGCAACTGGAATGATAGGTGAAATGGCAACTATTCCCAAGACCCAGTAATTAGACCGGGTAAGAATTTAAGAAGTAACAGGAAAATGAAGTTAAATATTAAAACATCTGCTTGTATACATGTTTTATAGATTGTATGTTTTTAAATCTCTGATTAATTTTAATTATGATGAAAATATTATATAATTCTGTATGTAAAATACTGTATCTTGCTTTTAAAAAAATCACCCAAACAGTATTAGCAGTAAATTCTTATTAAATTTAACAACCTGCTGAACACCAAAAACATTTCATGGCCTGCTCTACATGTCAGACAGAATACACATATTCCCAGTGGACATCAGAGAAAAAAATACACTACTGTAGGGTTTATTTTTAGTCTTTGCTAAGGTTGTGCGGCCTAATGTGCCTTCTTTGACTGTCCTTGTTTGATTTTGACCCGAAAACTGGATTGCGCCGCGTTGCTTTCCGTAACGCCAGGCCTCCGCTCAATGTTTAATGAGCTTTCTAAAAATACACGGGGATATCGAGGGCTCCCAGAAGAGGACCTCGGAGCCGGCGGAACGGCGGAACGGTCACCGCTCATCACTCACGTAAGCTCCCACAATGCTCTTCTTGGCAGCGACGAAGATGAAGCAGATGAAGATGGCCGACCCCAGCATGCTGACGGCGCACACCAGCGGGTCCGCCCTGTCCGTCTTCTGCCGGCACAGACGGGTGGAGGCCGCCCCGATCAGCACGCCCAGGAAGCCTGTGACGCAGGTGATGGCTCCGAAAATCAGGCTGTGGGGGGAGGGGGGGTGGGGCTGGGGGTGAGCGTGGCTCAGAGGCACTGAGCAGGTCAGGACTGTCCTTCAAACTCGAGTCCACTGTGATGGATCTGCATGCCTGTGTTCTCAGACTGACTCTGTACTTGGTGAGGTAGAATTGGTTAACCTTCAGGTACCTACCCATTTCTTTATTTTTTTTTTTGGAAACCTCTAACATCCCCCACCCCACCCACTTAAACTCTTTTTTGGCACTATATTTTCTTTCAGGCACTCAGTAAATTGTACATTTACATCATTTTACTCGTAGGCCTACAGTCTACACACCTGTAAGACAATGCAAATAGGATTTCACAATGTGGTGCTTTCAATGTTTAATTGTCTAATTCTATTCGTATTATATTTTTACTGGTCTACACCTGTACACTTAGAAGTCGCCTAGCACCACCACCTTAGTCTGAATTTCCATATCCCACTCAACCACCAAATAGCCAAACAGCTCACATGGATTGGATGGAGATGTGAGAGGAAATCGCCAGGTGCTCTCAGATGGCAGGTACCTGTCTTTGATACTGCAGGGCTCCTCTGTGCAGGGCATGACGGTCTTCTGCACCACCTGCGCCCTGTACAGGTACTGTGGGATCCACATGCCAAAGGCACCGGTGGCAAAGGACACGGCGGCGGAGGCCAGCGAGGAGAAAACGTAACTACGGCTGCCGGGGAGGGACACACAGAGCACAACCACTCAGGACTTCTGCTGGTGTTATTCTGCAACCCAAAGCTGCCACAGCAATGCTTCAAAAAAAAAAAAACCCAGAGGCAATTCAAAGACAACTATGCAACTACAAAAACAACAAAACAAAAATGAAAATTCTCAGCAGACTCCTTTATACAGAGCCACATGTGTAGCTGTATTGTCTCCTCCATTGACACAGCTGCATGCTTAATGAAGCAATTCAGGTTAAGTGCCTTGCTCAAGGGTGCTACACCAGAGGACCAGCTTGGCCCAGAAACGCACGCTCTGGCTGCTAACCCAATTGCCAAACTGCAGCCCTGCTCCGCTCTGCCTCCCCAGGAAACCCCCCTCTTACTTTTTGGCGAGGGCCTTCATGTCGCACGCCCAAGTGGTGCGGGCCTTGAGGTTCCCCCCGAGCTGGTCCGCGCTTCCGCGTTTCGGCTCGGGCACGCAAAACAGGATCAGCGTCCCAGCTGTCATCCCCAGCACCGGGGAGACCTACAAGAGGGTGGAGAGGACCTCTTCATCAAAAGGACAAGACAAACTGTACGGCACATACTGTACACCAGAGTCTGAGGACTCTGAAGACTCTGAAATGATATTTCTGTGCATATTTCTGCATCCTCAGTATGTCGTTTTGCTTTTCACTGCGCTTTAGGGATGCTACTGTGTGGTACATGCTGGCTGCTGAGAAATGCTCTTCAATCAACAGCCCATAACTGCAGTAACATCAGAAATGTGTGTTGTCAGCACATATTGATGTGTTTCTACCATAAACCTCCGAGGCTTCTCTGTTGGTGCGCGCAGGGTGTAACGTGTTTGTGTAACGTAAGTGAATCTGAATAAAAATCCCCGCAAGAGCACAAATCTTCTTACATAAACTGTGCAGCGGTTGAAGCTGCCTCTGTCAGGGTTGCATAATTGCTTCCTTTGCTAGCTTTTCATGCGTGCCGCAAGGAACTGCATGGGGCGGGGGGGGCTGTCCTCTCGCCGATCGGGCCAAAACACACACAGGAGGCAGCGGAGAACACGCGTGGTGATCGTGCGTGGCGAGACCTGGTGCTGCGTCTGTCGCACGGAGTCCACCTCCTCATCTTTCACTGCGACTGCCCCTGCGTCTGCGTCCCGAGCAGCGCAGCGGAGTGCGGCCCTGCGTCTGCATCCCGAGCAGCGCAGCGGAGTGCGGCCCTGCGTCTGCATCCCGAGCCGCTTCCCGCCGCAGCCTGCAGAGTTCTGCACCGGAGGCACGTACTTCTGCCGTGCGGGCGGAACGCCGCAGCGGCTTAACAGGGACATTGAGCTGCACTGGTGGAACTTCTTCTCCCTGCCTCTGTGCCGTGAGCCATCCTTAGCTGTGACAGTCAGCGTTCAGTCAATACCTGAGGCTCCTGGCTGGAACACGCCGTGTGCAAAGGGCTGTGTGCAGACCTGTTTACACGAATGGGATGACATGCGCATTTGTTCTCAGACGTTAATTTGCCATGCCCTTTCTCAAGCACAGCCCTAAATTATTTAATGAGATGAAGGCAAGGCCTGATAGGTCTTCGCAGTCCCCCTTTTTATTGGCTGTTAAATTGCAAGCCATTATTAGCAGGTGAAAGGGCAAGGAATTGAGCTCTATCACATGCATTCCTCTCCAGGCTCATGAAGGACAAGTATCCCCTCGCCCCTCCTCCAAATCTTCACACACATTTAATAAGGAAGACCACTACACTCTAGTCTCACAAAACAAACAAAAAAAAAGCAGATGCGTTTTTCCCCTCTGAGCGTTTAACTGCCTGTAAAACCACTGGGTAAACATTCATCTAAGTTGAGTGACTTCACTTTGCACTTCACCGTTTTGTTACAGAGTCACATTAATAAAAGGTATGGCTGATATGTTGTCTTGGCAATAATTGAGAAAAGCACTCTCTATTCCCCTCTCTCCCCTTCCCCTCCCCGCTGCTGAGTACCCAACGTCAGCACTAGGATGGCATTTACAAAATACAGCCCTGTGGGTATCGTCCGTTTACTCGGACAAGACCAAACTGAAAATGCATACGGTGACGGTAATGTCCGCTAACTATGCCTCTGCGTTTCACAGTCATTGAAACTAACGGATGCCCTCATCTTGCACATCACTTGGCTTGTACATGCATGCAAGCCTTTTTTTTCCAAATGTAGGAGTTTAAGATAAGAGGAACGATGTTTTAAACACGCCCAGTTGTATTGATCTGAGCGGCTGATGAGAACGAGGCACGATCTCTCCCTCTATGTGTGTGTGTGTGTGCGCATGCGAGTGTGTGTGATAAAGTAAATGTACCCATTTCACCGCTGAGCAGTGACCTAATTACGTATTAGCGGCTCAAATTCGTTTTCAGTCCAGGGACCCTGGAAAGGCCAAAATGACACAGAACAACTGAGGCTCACCGCTGCCAAGAAACCACTCAAGACTATTGCTCCACGGGCTGTAGAAAGACGCTCCTTTCGGTGCTGCTGGCCACCTGAGATCCGCGGTGTAGTCCAAATGTTTGCGCTGGCTCACTCGCTTTCTGGCTAAAAAGCTCCCTCACACCACCGTGCATTGGAACATCAAGGTCTTGTGAGATTATCTACTGCTCTCGGTGTGTGAGTGAAAGACCTTGTTATTTCATTTGAGTGGAGATTTGATATTCCATCTGCTCGTAACAGAGCCGAGGCGTGGGCAGGAGATGTGTGGGTAGGGTGTCAGGTGGGCCTTCAGCAGCTGAATCATTCATTTCATTTATCTTCTTTCTCCTAGTTTTCTGTACTAAAAAAGTCTTTCTGGTATCCGAAAAAAAAAACAATTCTTGACACTCTCAATTAAAACTTTTCTGGACTTTTTTTTTCCAGTAGGTTTCTCAGCCAATAGACACTGTCTGTACTGAGAGACACAGCTATGATGAATAACAGTTTGACATGCGTCGAGGTGACAGAGGAAAGAGGAAAGAGACGAATGAGATGAAGCCGATATCAGGTGAGCGCCCCCCTCTGCGTCCCCTGCTCCGCAATGTCATGTCGCTGATCGTCCTGTGATGATGATGTCCTTATGTGTGGTCAAGGCTCAGCCATCTGTGCGGTGCGACCTCCACGGTAGATGGGTTACATGAGTAGCCGCTGAATAATGAATGAGGACTCTTACCCGTAAAGCCCAGTGCCAGTCCCCGGCCGCATGCTTAGCGCTGGAGCCCAGGATGTAGCCGAGACCACTGGCGGAAGGGAAAGAGACCAACACTCAACACATACACTTGAAAACTTTAAACAAACAAAAAAAAAGCACCCCAAAAGAAAACTAGACAGAAGAATCGGAAATTCTGAATTCAGCTCAAGGTCGAGGGAGCGTTGGGCCTGTCTCCCTTCGAGCATGGAGCCGTGTCTGGGCTCGGTGAAATATTCATGCATCTGGAGATCGTGCCGCTCTGACTGCATCCTGACGCAGCTAAAATATGCATCTGAATTGGTCTCCTGACGCCTGTTCTCCGTTGCACCTGATGTGAACCTCTGTAATGAAGGCGAACAGCAAGATCATGGAGTTTAGGTACAGAGAGTGCTGGAGCCTCTCAGCCAGCTGTGTGCTCCTTTCTCTTTCTGCTGGCGAGATCAAAAAACCCGACACTAAATACATAAATCCGCAAAAAACACAATGGGTTCCCAAATCAAACAAGGCATAAGTTTTCTATGACTTTTCAAAGACTTTTGAATGACGAACTTGAGATTACATATGAATGTTTTAATTTCCGTAATAGTCAAAATTAATAAATTGGGCTACGATGAAGATCTAGTCACAGAGGGAAAGACTTAATTGAGATTAAAATTGAGATCCATTACTATTCGCGTGACCAGAGGAAATTGAGTCCACGCATTATTCTAATGTTTTCAATTGGTTTTAATTACACACAGAGAGAACACAGACAACGTTTTGATCCCTTGAGATCTTCAAAATGATAATGAACATGGGCAACCTGTCTGTAAAAAACTCCCAGCTCACCCTGTGCAGTTGATGTAATCATTCTAGGCTCAATTGGTTAAGTGAGAATTAACAACGTACAGTTACAAAATATACAAATACAAGGCAAAATGAATTGTACTCTACAAGTCTAAAAGATACAGTCATCTCAGACCTAATCAGCATGGACCATCAAACATAAAGAGACTAAAACTTGAAAAAGAGAGTCAAACAGTTCCAAGTTATATAACGCCATTTATCAAAGCTTTTTCTTAGTTTGTGCTGCACACAGAACAGACGTGATAACACGAGACAGACGTGATTAAAGCCGATATGCATGAACAGAGTGAAGGAATAAACCCAAAGAGGATGTGTAAGATGAGCTTCACCCTATGATCAGAAACTTGAAGCAGTTAGCAGAGAAATCAGAAAGATGAAGAAGGATCCCCAGGGATCCCCAGGGATCCAGCTCTATGTGCAAATAAGACCATTTGGGAGGGTTAAAGCAGTGTACAGAGCATCTCCAGTTATGTTTCAGTCATTCACCTACTTCCAACTGAAGGATGTACTTGGGATTATTTATTGTATCATAATTATATTACAATATTTTGTGAACAAGTGGAGACTCATACAGATGCTCTTGGCAGTGGATACCAGTCCTCAGTGACTTCTGGTATTGAGTATTCTGTACACAAGCCAAAGACCTAGCCAATTTGCTATCAATATTATTATGCTGACCTTTCTTGCTGTTGTTACAAAATAACATCAAGCTAGAGAGTTAGCAAGAAATATGAAAGAAAAAAACATTAAAATCAACAATATTTGTAAAATTTTCCATGACCTTTGATGGACAGTGGGATATTTGGCCCATTACCATGACTGCAATGCCCTTCCAGGATGAAAACGTTTTCAAGGGCTATCAAGGACCGTGATAACACTACTTCATATAAATGCAGTTTGTACTGCCACTGATCTCAGACCATAGCAGCTCTTGTTTGTGCAAAATCAGAGGACATCGCCTACGTCGCGGTGCGCGTTTTGGGCTGCGGGCTTTCATCACCTTGTGATTAATGACCTTGAACAATGATGCAAACATGCACTTAGATGTTTAGGCTAACCTTAGACTTTAACATTTCATAATTAATATTATCCTGTTTGTCTCATTTAGAGTCTGAGCTGAGTCTCGATTAAATGTAGCTGTTCTTTTATGAGGAAATTAAAGGATATGATGCAGTCCGTAATTAAAGCTATTGTTTTCTGCACGCTCTTAAGAAATGCCAGCCTGTGGAATGGCTTTCTCTTCTTTGTCGAAGGACGTTTCATTTTTTGGTTGAGGTGTCTAATGAACAAAAGCTCCTTCATTGATTGTAATTATTCCTCAGGACAGGGTAAATTACATGTTATTATTCAGCTGGTCACATCTGTGCCCATTTATTTCTGCAATAACGGAAGCTCCAGACTGATTTCCTTGTAAAGAGTCAGTCTTGCAGCTCTGTACTACACTACATTGAATGTCCCTACCTTGCTGTTATAGCACTGAAATCCTACGTTTTTTTGTTGTACTTTATGATTTTATTACTAATTCTCTTTTATGTGAGTTGCTGAAATTTTGATTATTGTGGCACTTATTCTGTTTTCAGTATGGTCATTTATTGCAGCACTGTGTGATGTATTGACACTTTTGATCACGTGTGGTCTGATGTTTTCTGTATGTGCTGTTGCTCATGTGGCCTTATTATAGGTACCTTTGCTTTGTAAGTTATCTCAGGTAAAATGATTGAATGTATTTACTGCAGACTGGGCAGAGATTCTCAACTGAGGCCATTTTTTAAATAAATATCGGTCCTGTCATAGACTGGCTCTGCTAATCTTGATTCTTACAGCACTGGGAAAAGGCAGCCAAGCATGCATCCTATTGACCAATTCGCTTTTCATTGGGCCCTGTCTGTTTTTATGTCACAAGTCCTTGCTGATGCTAATGTCAAGGTCCTTGTTATTTTGTTGTCATTTGGAAACATGGACACACCTGAAGTGTGCAGCAGTTGTCTCAGACAGATCGAGGTCCACTATAAGTCGCATGGCCAGAGGAAACTTTCAGTCCACACATTACTCTAATGCTTTCAAGTGGTTTTAGTTGCACACAGAGAGAACATGGACAACATTTTGATCTTCAAAACGATGATGAACATGGACATCCCACTGGTAAAAAAAAAAAAACAAACTCCCAGCTCGCTGATCATTGGCCAGCTTACCTGCCCAGGGGGATGGCGAAGTAGAAGACGGAGAGAACCATGGTGCGGGTGTTGTTGGTGAACATGTCTCCCAGGATGGTGGGTGAGATGGAGGAGTAGCTGGACTCCCCGATGCCGACGAGGCCCCTCGAAAGGACGAACAGCCAGTAATACTGCAACACAGGGAAGGTGTGATGGGTATCACCACGGTAACAGCTCGCACGCCCAGCACCACAGATCACCTGCAGAGGTGTGGCTCGGAATGGCAACACCAGAGACGCAGGAATCCTCCTCTGTTACATGCCAGCTCGTCTGTTCCCAGATCACACCGCTGATATCTCGGGGAGACGGCGTTGCACTTGGCCGTTGACGGCCACCAAGATGTACATTCCCGCAAGTAACAGTGTTAGACACATCATCTAAGAATTATGTCCACTTAGGTGAAATATGCGCACGCATTTACCTCTTGAGTGGTCCTGAATGCTTCTCTGCATAAATCTTTCAGAGTTTAATCACTCCTCGGAGTTGACTGCCACAGATAGCAGGCGTGTGACATAGTGGTGAGGACACAAATCCTGCACAAACCCTAGCCGTGCGCCGCAGCGGCTCCAGAGTCATAATCTCAGTGACATTTTCGCTGAGCGTAAAAGTATACGGCTTTGTCAAAAATTATTTAGATCATATTACTTTCAAGAGGTATCTCATCACATTAGCATTTTATTTTTGGCATTTACTTGGTGTAGTAGCAGTCTGTGGAACTGACGGTACTGTACTCTTCCACTGATATTTTCCTAAAATATTATATTTTCTTTTTTACAGCCACGTTAGTACAAACAGAATAAGACACAGTCAACAATGACAGTTTTCAGTGAAAAAAATTAAACTTTTAAAAATGAGTAAGTGTGGTTATACTAAACCATTATTTCAAAAATAAACAGACAGAAGTAATGTGACAGGTCCTAAAGGTGTTATTGATTGGAACTGAGTTATCAAGACATTGATTAGATGAAAGCACATGAAAGCACTTTAATTTAATTTATCAGTGAGTGCGAAGATGCAAAGTATTACACAACAACTGTGTCCTTCTCTCTCCTTGAAAAGTGGTCTGACTCTGGCGACTTCACAAAGCTGTTAAAACGTGGTGTCAAAGACCTCAAGCACACTCATTTCTACAAGAGCCCTGCATGCAGAAAGAGCAGAATCACAGAGCCAGCTGTCCCACCCTCCTCAGAGAGGAAAGTGTGTTAACGCGCTCACACCACTGCCAGAGGGACGATGGCCGTATCAAAGTACAGCATGCTGCACCGATTGCTCCAGACCGGCATTATCACACCGTGATAGCCGGCCTGTCAGGCATCTGCATTTAGCTCCGTATTGTACGTCTGTCTAACTCTTTGTCTGTGCGCATCAAAGGGGTGCAGTAGTGGCATTTGAGATTTAGGGAGCATTGCATCATTTTTTTCAGTTGTGTTCCAGTGGTTATGTATTATTTAATGCTTGCTGATATGCGTTTGAAGTGTCATATGCAAATCATAGGTTCCATGTCGATAGACTGCGCATTCACATTATTTTTAATTTTGTAATCTCTAATGTAAACAATACAATTTTGTTCGGTTTAAGTAATAAGCGCACACGTAGCCCCTAACGGGAAACAGTCCAATGGCCTACCTTCAGCTAAGTCAGAAACCCTGTGTGCGGTTTTATTTTTGCTTCTCCATTTTTTTTGTCTGTTTTAATGACAAATGCTGCAAACGGAGCATAGGCCTGCTTCCTGCCGCTTATCTGGGTCACAAACTAGGCTGAAACTTTTTTTTTTTTTGGGGAAACGGATTTCGAATCGATGCCCTGTCCCTCCACGGCCACTGTCCGCCCCTTGCTTGTTTCTGCTGTTTTTTTTGCCGTTTTTTAGTTTTTGTTTTTGTTTTTAAACCAGTGAAATGGAACGGCAGTAAGATGGCGAGAGGGTAAAAATAGAAAAAGTGAAAATCTTACTGTGTGCTCTGTTCAAAAGGAGAATCGGCAGAATGCCCCAAGGGGTGAGACTGCCTTCCATTAATAGCTCCTCTTTTGAACATGACAACTGTGTGGCGGGGCTTCTGAGAAACCGCTACTTATTAGGCCGTTATATAATACGGACAGCGTTACGTGATGGGAACAGCGGGTGACTGAGACACTGCTACCCTCTGCAACTCGTTTTTTTTTTTTTTTTTTTACGAGCACTTACTGTACATGACAAAAGTTATTTTTGGTTTCCTCACCCGCCAAAGGCCAAGCGAGACTTTAGCTGCTTCAGTGATTCTTCACCTCTTCACTAGAGAATTCTCTGTAATGCTTTACAACATGGCCTGGTTATAAATGCTTAACGAAGCATTAATAACTGTACTGTACATCATGATGTTTTTTTCAACATAGCTATTAGTAAGAAAGTTAGTTAATAATACTTAGTAATAAGTTATTCATATGATTACAGTAGACACCATTTCTTCGTTACATACAATCCTACCTAAACAGTGCACATTGTAACCCAGTGTGGGTTTAAATTTCTCCTTCACAGCCTTTTTTAATGTTGGAGTTAACGCCAGTGACATGGTTTTTAAAATGTTATACAATGCAGTTGCGCTTTATTAGACATTTATACCTGCACCCTATTACAGTGTTACCCATTGTTCTCCAGCAGTGTGTTTGATGGCACTGGCTGGCTGTGATGTTATTTATAGGAGAAGATGCTTTAGGTGCACAAATGTTTCAGCACAGACCTGAGGAGTACTAATGCATGTACATATTTATACATATATGGATAATGTCGCATGAATGATATGTCTCATTTTAATATATATTTTTAATATTATGTATATTAGATATTTATGTATACTGTATAATATAGTATACATATTCGTATATATGCCCTTTGAACTTGACTGTAGCTCAAAGACCACCATGTGATACACACCAGGTAAACCAGATGTGGACTGTGAATGGATGATTGGAGAGAGAGCCTTCTCCATACTCCCCACTGCTGCTTCCACATGCATGAAATGCGTGTGTTTGTCATCAGCCCATTTGACAGCAATGGATTAAAAGGCCTGACATCAATAGTGAATTATCTGATATCCCCCCAGTGAACTGATCTGAGGCAAGCAGGAGCCCCCGACAGGCTACACTAATGTCTCACTGATGTCACTCCACAAACATCACCCAGATTAAACAGCTATTTCATTAGCTATCCAATCACTGGATCAAGTAACAGCCCTCAAGACAATTAAATCCTGTTCCATGTTAGCACACCACACAACAGATGGATAGTCTCTGGCATACTACATGAGCTAGGAACTGTGGATAGATATTTTCTGGCTGCCATTTTGGGTTTGATTAATATGGCCTGTAATGTCATTTAAGACCGACACACTACACAAATCAATGTGGGAGTGGATATGTCCCTCTCTCTAGTTCACCAGTATCCATTTTCTTATGACGCCATATTTAACTGTCTTGGATAAATAAAAGTGGGGAAAAATCATGCAGACATAACTCAAGGAAATACACAAAGCAGACAGTACAATCTTTCAATGACAGCTCATATCCTGAAAATGCTAGGAGTAGGGTGCTCTTGGCATAAACACAACTCATTGCTCCCGGACTCCGGAAGCAGCCGGAGAATGCCATACAACTGTTTGTATTGTCTTCAGTAGTTTCCCTCAGATAAGCAGTTTGATTTGACCTTTGTGTTTCAAAATGTTGATCTGTCTGCTCAGCCGCCTGTCTGACAGGGCTGTGTTTGATCAGACCTGTAAAATGTCACCGTGTCCCCAAAGGGTGTCCCGTCCCACGCAGTGCCAGCCACGCGTCCCTCACTCTAACAAAAGGCTGGCATCTCAGAGCTAGGAAACGTGTTGTGTAACGGGAACCAAGGCGTTCTAACTTTCCAACATTCTAGAACTAACATTCTAACAGGCAGCAGTGGGGTGTAGTGGTAATGAGTAGGGCTTGTAACTGAAAGTTTGCCAGTTTGATTCCCCTGCTGGGGCACTGCAGTTGCACCCTTGGGAAACGTATTTCACGCAAAATTGCTGCAGTAAATATCCAGCTGTATATATGGATAACATGTGAAATGTAACCTATGCATGTCACTCTGGATAAGCGAGTGTGCTAAATGACAATAATGTAATGTAATGTAATGCAACTTAAACCACAAGTGTGCTTCCTCATGCTTGTGGCTATGCAGACAGCTGCTGTATGATTCCCAGCATGAATCCACTCTTCAAGCAGGCTCAGATCTGGAAACCATGCTGCAATTTTCTCCTGCGTTTTCTCATCTGTGGTATGCGACGTTTACACTTCTGAAAATCATTATTCACGTCCCACTGGCCCTGCTTCTAACCCATTTTAACAAACATTATTTTCCTGATGTTCTTCTGGGGCTGTTTGGTGGCACTGAAATACATTTGAAATTTCAGCTCTGTTTGTGAGATGTGTAAGTCATTGCAGACATGCTTACAATTACATTAAAGTTGCTACATTGGACACAGAAAGATCTTACAAGTTTTCCGGAATCTCTCATTTCCCTCAGCCTCTGTTGTGCTCAGATGCAGCAGCTTGCACTAGCGCTTTCAAGTCCCAGAGTGAAAACACTTCTGAAGCCCTCTGTTCCATAGGTCTGTGGATATTAAATTATTGGCTTCGGATTATTGCAGGGAGTCTTTTCTCCCAGCTATTACAGCAACGCTGAGTCAGTCGGTGGGAGACGAGGGAAGCGAGGTATTTGATTTTCGAGGCGCCTGGCTACATTATCTCTGATAGACCCGATCATATAGTTTTTTGAGGGAAGGATGCACTGGGACCAGTCTGAACTGCAATAACATACACAAAAGGACAAGGTGAGCCGACCTCAACAACAAGAAAGACTTCTTCTGTTTTTCAAATGTCCCACAGACTACATAATCCCGATGTTTGATATAAAGGCTTGAATCAGTCTAGCTGCATCGGGCAGCAGTGTAGCGTAGTGGTTAAGGAGCACGACTTGTGACTGAAAGGTTGCTGATTTGAGTTCCTGCTGGGGCACTGCTGTTGTATAACCTATGAAAGTTGCTCTGGGTAAGAGTGTCTGCTAAATGATGTAATGTAATGCAATACACTCTGTACTTAACTTAGAGTAAAACATTTTATAATTATTGCTTGTTTGGATTCTTGGATATTTTTTTGGTTACAATGATGTGGAAGTGCCAAAATAAAACAAGCCTTTGTTTATTACTCACAGACAAAGTGCATCACGTTTTGATAGAATATGAAAGTTCTGAAGCCTGCTGTGTGCTTTCATTAGGTTTGAGCTAATTACAGAAATTGCTGAACACCATTTATATTGAAAAGAGATACACAGAGGGACATAAAGTGAGAGTCGGACTCATAGGCTTTTGAGGACTAAGTGCAAGTCAGAACAAATAAGTTCCAGTTTAACCTTTGGTAAAGGACCATAGAAGATGGCCATTTTCATTTTGACTGTATTCACATTAAGCTGACATCAATGCCAAAATCATCACAAATTTTAACCAAAATCAATTTGCCAAACTTTTTCACGATCTAACATGCCTGTAATTGCACCTAATAGATTACATGCACACAAATAAATGTAATCTACTTTCAATGTCATGTGGGCATTTGTTAAAAATCCATGTTTGTGATGAACTCATAGCCTCATTTTTTGGTGCAAGTTCTTATTATGAACCAGTCTAAATCAAAAGGTATCCAAAGACGTTTTTCAAATAAGAGCAATGAAACCATCCAATGAGAAATCACACGTTTTCTGACAGAGTTGATGAGGCACGAAACTCACGTCAGGAGACCACCTTACCTCTTTGGTGATGAACGAGCTGGAGAGGGTGACCGCTGACCAGAAGAAGATGCCGCAACTCAGGATGATCTTCCTGTTGAAGCGGTCTCCCAGGTAACCAAAGATGGGGGCTGCCACCATGAAGCTACAGATGAAGACTGCAAGAGACAGCAGAGAGACGAAAATGGCGCAATCACAGCAGAGTCACACGACACGCCCAAACTTCTCATGGCAATGCTGAGCCACCAAAGCTGGTAACTCTCACAGCCTAAACGATGACCACGAAGCATCGGCTCCTGTTTTTGTTGCAAAAGTTGCATTTTCCTCTGTCATTTTACCTACGAATTGCACAGGTAAGCTGGAATGCAGGTGTAGCAGGGAGCCATATTTGTGTGGGTCATGTTGCGTCCAAGAAATCGCACCCCTGCACCTGCTGTCAGATCGCAGGTTTAAAGAGCAGCTTGGCCCAGACACAATTTACTGGAATTTCACTCTCCTCTCTTAAGGTCCCTCTGAATTTGTGGTTCCAGCACAATCAACTCCCTCGACGCTGTTTCAAGGATAACCAAACATAGGTCCTGTTAGTGTAATCATGCAGCCGTCAGCGCTTTTATAGAGGAAAGTGATCTACTTTTAGGAAATGAACAGAAAGTCAACAATATTCCAAGGCCTTATCTGAACTGTGTTGAAAAAAAAAATCAAGTCTAACAGTTTCTACCTTTCTTATTCTATAAAATGTTATTGTACAGTTGGTTTATTATGTAAAAGGGAAAGGAATTACTTTCATATCTTTCCAAACATAGATATAACTTTATATTGCCATCATGTAGTGTGTGTTTTATATCCAGGTAATTTAGGAGCACTTAGCTCCAGACTGCTAACATCGGCAGGCAGAGGTTTCAGACGGAGTACCCAAGAGCGCCATCTCAGCTTTAACTACGTTTCTAAGGCAGAAGAAATAAAATGATAGCTGCAGTTTTTGTAGACCCTTCATTCTGTGAGGGTGCCGTCTTTGCCAACTCCAATATGTGCACTGGAACTGTGCACTGGTAAACAGACACTTAAATCTCGGCCGGATAGTACATCTCGGGGAGGTCAGTGTTTTATGAGCTGGTTTACTGGGATCTTGCAGAAGACTGCTGTCACGTTTAAGACACTCCAAGCCTGCGCACTGCAGCCTCCTTCTGCACTCTGTTCGCAGGGCCCTGTGCCTGCGAGGCCCACTACTTCCTTTAATCTCTACTCTGCCTTCAGGACAAAAAAAATTATTTGCACATAAAACACACACACACACACACACACACACACACACACGCACACACACACATCTACGCTGGTGAAAATGGGAGGAAATCCCTTGGATAAACATTCGGATTTGGCTAAGCTATTCCAGGTCTTGGACAATTTTGATAGTTCGATGCCACTAACTGTGGCAACCACTGAGAGGAAGAGGCTTTGATAAAGTGAGAAGGCATTGTTTGGCCGGTGCTCAGGTCAGTGAGCCGTTCCAGAAACACAGAAGAAGGCTAACGGCCACGGTTTTGTGAGGGGAGTGCAATTATGGAGCACACCATCCCATATGAACACATAACATACAACAATATGTGGTCAATTATAAGATCCAAGGTACTTGGAACACAAAATACAACAACAAACATATAAAGCGTTGACCCTTTCATACATTAAATTTAATGAATATATTGTAGGACTCTTTTTACAGCCTAATGAAAATTCACACAGTCAGGCACAATGTTGAACATAAGAGAGGGCAATTTTAAATTTTTGATGGATATTAAAAATATACTACTATAATTGCAGCCAATTTATTTTAAAACACATTATGGTTTTGGGAGCTACCTTGCTTATGTCAATTTTATGAATAGGGATATGCAAGCATGGAGCATACCACCCCATACGAATACATAGTATACAATATGTGGTCAATTATAAGATTCAAGATACTTGCAACACAAAATACAACAATGTATATCAAAAATTCTGTATGAAAAGTTCTGTACAACATATTAAGCATTGGCCCTTTCATACATAAAATTTTATGCATATATTGTAGGAATCATTTTACAGCATAATGACATTTTATATATCCTACAATACAGGAACAATATTGCACATATGAGAAATATAGTGCATATTTTATTGGATATTTAAAATTTACTACTGTAACCACTGACAATATATTTTAAAACACATTATGGTTTTGGGAGCTACCTTGCTTATGTCAATTTTATAGTCCAACAACATATTGTGAGGATGAATAAAATTGTACAGTTTTACTGTGAAGACAAAACACAGTGCCTTCCACAATAAATCATCCTGCATTTAAAAAAAAAACATAGAAAAACATACATTGCTGTATTTTTTAGTTATGTGGCCATTCTAATATTGTCAGAACACAGCTATGCTGGCAATAACTCTGAAGTGTCACAGTAAATCCAGTGTGATAAATCAAAATCAAATATGAATCTTACTCATTAAAATGCCATTTGCTCATGTCGTCCCATTCCAGTCATTAACATAACCACTCTTTTCCAAAATTACCTGTCAGCGGTATAATTCCACTCTTTAGCATGTGACTGGATGAGGTAAATAGCACAATGATTCAATTAGACTCCATCCACTGGGGACCAAGGACGGCCCCTAGGAATGTCACCTTAATCTGTGTGTATACGTGTGTGTGTGTACGTTTGTGTACATGTACGTGTGTTTGTTTGGACATGTGTGCATGTCTGTCTATGTACACATGTGTGTATGTATGTGTGGGTACGTGTGTATGTATATGTATGGGTGTGTCTGTGTGTAAATGTACATTTGTGTATGTATATGTGTTAATGTACGTGTGTGCTTGTGTATATATATGTATATTTATGTGTGTGTGCACATGTATATTTTTGGGATATGGGAGCGTGTGTGTGTGTGTGTGCGCATACGTGTATGTGTGTGTACATTTATGTGTGTGTGCGTGCATGCGTGCGAGTGTGTATGTGTGTGTGTGTGTGTGTGCGTGCATGCGTGCGAGTGTGTGTGTGTAAGAAGCCTGGCCAGTACAAAAGCCACATGTCTTTCTAAACAAACATTCTGCTGTGCGCTCTTCCACACACATCCACCATAATGACCATTCCCCTCCTTCCCTTGCCAAGTCTTCCTCTCTGAGCACATTGGAATCAGTGCACAGCGCCAGAGATTTACAGTTATTCAGAACTGTTTTTTTTACAGGATTACATTGTTTAACTCTTCAGCATCGCTCTTGCTCAGATGTTGCCTGCTCCTGAATGCATTTTTTTTCACAACACAATAGGTGAGCTGCCTGTACAATTGTGTGGAAGAATGATTCATTTCTGCACTTCAGGCAGATGCTTTTAAAGTCAAAATTAGCCTTGAGTTAAATGACCGTGACGATGTTCCGTGACTCTCGCCTACGGCGGCTCAACAATGGACCGACTGTGTTGCTTCCTGGAACGTTTGCCTTCGCTCCGTGTTCCATGCAGAGAGAAAAGAACTGAGGAGGATGTTGTGACATTGCAGCACTGTGTTCAGAGAGCTGTACACAGGAAGCTATACGCCGTCTGAACACACAAGACATGCTTGTGTGAGAGGTATAAACGGAACAACCAGAAAACAATGACCACCTGCTCGCTCGTCAGTTACAGACGCACCAGTGACTTCCTGTTGTAAAAGGACTGATATTTCCCGCTGTCCTTTTCTTACAGCAACATATTACCAATATCAAAATCACATAAACTGTGTGGTCAGATTTTTTTATTCATTCACAATCTATATCCAACTGAGTGAAAAAGGTACGGGGACTGCTCTGTCAGAATGCCGCGGTAAACTACACAGACTGGACAGCCATTGTCTTGTGACTCAATAAAAGGTAAAGACCTCTCTGTCGCCATTATCAGAGTCATTTATTCATTGTGACAGCTCAGAATGATTTGAACGCTGACAAACAATTGGGGACACACCTGCTAACATCAATCCCCTCTATAATAACATCTATTCCCCTCATAATTAGCTTAACGCAGTAGCTGCGCCGCTGATGTGTGTGTGTGTGTGTGGTATCTTCCTCACAGGGAGCCTCAGGTGGTCTGCCCTTCCCTCTCTGTAGGGGGGCTGCGGGGAAAAACCCACTCTGGCGAAGAGCCAAGACTATCAGAGGCTCGCACGTGGAGCAAAGCCACGATGCTCCTCTCATCTCCTGGCCATTGAGAGACGTGGAGGATTCGACATGCAGGATTCGCTGACTCTCCACTCTTAGTGAAGAGCCTGAGGGTGTGTGTGATTCTAAACTTAGCTTGGCTTGGAAACGATCTAAGGGCTATTTTCTTTCTCAAACAACACCTTCTTTGGTTCATAAATGCAAAAAGAAAGGAGTAGAGTAAGGACGTGAGTTATGGTTAAAGAAGACCGTTATACCCCCGAAGCCTTTGTGAAGAAAATCTGCAGTCAAAGGATGAATTAATGAATTGAAATAATTCCTGAATGGATTCAGAGGAATAGGTGTGCATTTAGTGAGTATTAGTAGTCAATATTCACAACGATCATGATGATGTGAGATTTAAAACTCTTCCACCATGGTGTCTGTAACCTCTGTTTAGTTTCACACTGCATTACATTACAAGTCTTATTACTAAATGTTACTAGAACTATGGATATGGCTAAATATTGATTATTAGGTAGATACAGCGTGCAGTTATTTTTAGTTAACCAGCCAAAATAGCTAACCATATTTTTGCAACAAGGATAACTGCAGTATGCTGAACATGCTATTAGGCTCAACTGGCGTGACATGTCAGGGGATGGAAATGAGACACCCATTTCACTGCCAGAAGTCTCTCTCGCCTTCAGCCATCCAGGTTTACACTGTCCCTGTTCTTTCATAAAAAAGCGGCTCTCCTGGAATGCACTAAGCTCTCGGGAGCTGAGGCTGTCATTAACGTTCTGCTGTGGAGGAGAGTGGGAAGAGCATCTACTGTTACTGGGGCAACAGGAATGCAGTGTAAAGGAATGCAGGGACCTGTGATGGGTCTTTTCACCCCATCTTGTGGGCCGAGGGAACAAAGCCCAAATTAAAGAGAATGACTACAAATACCTGAGCACTACCTCCCTCTAGCTCTGCCTCTAACAAACTCCGCGTCTCTGTTACCTGAATGCAAATGAACGCCATTATCCCTGACTGACCTTGGAGCAGAGTCAGGGATGGTCTCTGCTGCGCATTGGCACACCGATGCACTCCTCTATCAGACAAGCATTGATCTCCACTCCGGGGGACCCTTGCAGGGAATAACAGCATAATGGCCTTTAATAATCCATGAGAGTGCAGTTCACAATTAAAAAAAAAAAAAAGCGACCGGCAGTCAGCCTTTTTTTAAGGTGTTGGCAAAAGCCTCAGGTCCATTTTTTTCCACCTAAAATAAAATTACACAAGAACCATGGATCAGTGTGAGAGACAATCCCCAGTCTCGGTTGCCGTTCTCTTTAGATCCTTCATAAATCTAATCTCTGCCTCGGTGTCTTTGAGGGTGCTGACCGGGGGGGATGTCTGTTTTAATTGGCCAGGATGGATGGGTTAGATTGGCTGGTTCTTCATGTCAGGAACCTGGCTGTGGGACAGCGGGTTAGAAGCATGACCCAGGAAGTATGTCAATGATTGCCTTGCTGTCGCCCTCCTCTGAGATCCGGCCTACAAAACAGAGTGAGAACTGAAGGCCTGGGGCACAGTTTTACACAGACCCCGTTTCCTCTTAGGCCCTTGTGCCTGTCACTTGCCAGCGTCCACTCTCTACCACCAGCAGGCACAAGCCCATACCCTCCCATTAGGAATGTATCACATGGAGGGAAATATGGTGCAGAGTTTAAGAAAAGAAGACGTTCAAAATGAACAAGCTTCAGGAGTCTTCACACCAGTGATGAACTCTCTGCCAAAATGCACAATTACAGTGATGAACTTTCTCCCAAAATGCCCCCCCCCCCCCCCCCCGACACACACACACACACACACACACACACACACACACACACACACACACACACAGACACACACAGACACACACACACAGAGCTGTTTTTCTCCAACAACACAATTTTTTGCATACACAGCCCTTTTTAGCATTTGAGGCACAGGAAATCGAAACAGTAGAAGGAAGAGGATGTGAACGCAGTTCTTCCACAGAAAGCGGCGCCATTTAATGGAGTGTCTTCACAGGACGCGCTGTTTGAAGTCTGGGAAATCTAAAATGTTCCTTCACAGAAACAGGGATGTGTTTTTTTCCCTCGTCATTAGTTCCCTTCCATTACCTCAAGGACAGCGCTGTACCTTAGTATTAAGCAACCCAGAGGCTGCTGATTCAAGTCCCAGGTAGGGCACTGCTGTTGTACCCTTGGGCAAGGAAATTAACCTGAAACACCTCAGTAAGCATCCAGTTGTATATATGAATGACCCGCAAAAAAAAAATAGTAAGATATATACATAACTCTGGACAATAGTGTCTGCTGAGAAAAATGCAATCTGTAAACTGTCTGTTGTTGTGGCTCATTGTCACAACCGTATCTAAATACTGGGCAGTGTCAGTACTCGAAGGCCCCGGGTTGTGTAAACTGCTTTTGCAGCAGCTCTCAGCTTTGGGGAAGTGCTGTAATGTCCTCAGCTGGAATGGGATGGGTCATTTGGCTGCCTTCCCTGCGCGCTGCAATTCCTCTAAAAGCACCCTTCAAGGTGTCGGGACAAAAAAACTGCAGCCGATGCAAGAGGAGCGCTGAGAGAACAGCGCATGCAGGATCGAGCTGCATTGCGAAGAGGCTTCGGGGAGGAGAGCTTCGAGGAACAGGTCAATGACAGAGAGATATCTGAAAGCAGGACGAGCCTCAGGATGGCTCCGAGGGGAAACGGCAACGGCTGACGGTGCACGGCTAATTTGATCTGATGTTATGAGATAAATAAGTGCGTGGCGCAGACACGCGGGATGGGATGTGACACAGGGAAGTCCTCGATGACGAATCGTGTGCGCTGTCATGTGGAACGAGATCCGTAAGCCCAGAGTCAAGGCCCACATCCTGCCTCTCACGACCAAACCACTGTGCCCCTGACCCCAGGTTCATTCTGCTCAGGTCCCACCTCAAATTCTGCTTTTCTACACTCTACATTCTATTCACATTTCATGCTCGGGGCAAATAATCACATCGATGGGATGTCTCCTCTGGGCAATTCACAGCTTCAGGTAAGAGATTTTGACCCACAGGGCAGCAGTGTAGCATAGTGGTAAGGTACAGGGCTTGTGACCCAAAAGGTTGCTGGTTCACTTCCCCACTGGGACACCGCCGCTATACCCTTGGGCAAGGTACTTCACCCAAAATTACCTCAGTAAATATCCAGCTGTGTGAATAGATAACATGTAAAAATTGTAACCTACGTAAGTCGCTCTGGATAAGAGTGTCCGCTTAATGACAAACAATGTAATGTAATGTCATGTAACGATCTCGACCCGTGAGCCTGAGTGTCCAGTGCAAGAGCTTTGGTTGGAAAATTCCTCTCTGAAATGGCGGCCGCCTCCGTTAAATGCTATCGGGTTTGCTTTATCATGCTCAGGACTCCAGGGGGAAAGGACTGCAGACAGGGCAGACGGCTGCTTGTTTGTGCGGGACGGTATGGGGTGATATTGATCCGGCGGAGGCCCCAGCAGGCCTTGCGGAGATGAATAACAGACGGCCGACAGCATTCCTCCCTCACGGAGCGGCTCAGAACACGGGGGCTCCCAATGCAGGCATCCCGACATCGGCTCTCACACATGCCCCATTCAGCCGACAAAAGACGGACCACTGCGGACCCCCCAGAACCCACGGGAGGGAAGACTGTTATTCGCAGAGTTGCCCCCACGCCCACCTCCGCACACGGGGTGGAAGGGGCTCTCCGGTGAGCCGCATCTCCCCCATGCACCGTGGGAGTTCATACTCCACGGCGTCCTGCGATGCTCTGCGGGAACAGTACACACGTCAGGCGCCGGTTTCTTCCTTTGAGGTGCGCTGTACCGCCAGGAATAAACGCCAGCGGGGTGGCCCCCCGGATCTCCCCGTTATCGCACATCACCACATTTACTCCAGACCACCTCTGTGTGCGTGTGGGTGTCTGGCAGAATGTGCATGACAAATTCAGTGGGCCGCGCATAGCTTGAAGGGGAATCCGCAGCCCTTGAGGTAGAATTCACATGGTACATGTTGTACAAGAAGCAGAGCTGAAGAGCGTGAGAGAGCTCGTGTCATACAAGCCCACTAAAGAAGATGACGGCACCATCTGGAGTCAGAACAAGGGGACAATTGGCTCCTTAGCTGAGGACTTGGGTCTTCAGCTCAGTGAGCTATGGATGTCGTCTGTTTTCCTGTGCTGATGGTGAGGGCCACAGCCTGAACCCAGCATCAGACCTTACCCACATTACATTCACATATTTCAAGACATTCGATTTATTTGGATCTGAAATGGTGATTTGGATAAGCTGTTAAGCTCTCAACCTGAGGTTGAAGGCTGTTACCATATTACAGCAATGGCGTGTTTTTATATCTGAAACTAAGCAGTCACAGAAATAGCCATATCCCTCGCTCACCGGGGTATGCGCAAAACTGTCATGCACATAGCCATCAAAATCGATGCTCGCTTTATTACTCCCCCCACCGTTATTGCATTCATAAATGTATATCCCAGGACTTACAAGCTATTGAAGAGGGGCTGACATGGTGGAGCCAGTGCTGATCTCAATAATCTATCCAGTGAGATTGAGCGTGGAAATGACATAGATGGCTATAAAGGACGTGACACCGGTACCAATGGCCTGATAACGCTCCCAAAGTGAAGGGGGAGCTAAGAAAGCTGAAATTACAGAACTATGGGGGGTCCCTCATACAGCAGCAAAGCCAGCCATTACCTTAAAAATGCACAGCAATAAAATCATTGCTAATTTATGCCTGTCTTCAAGCGATTTTAGTCCAAATGTCATATCTTAAGAATAACAGCATGTCATGTTTAGATGTGGAAGATAATTATAAATTTTTCTCCCATTGTACAACACTCTGCACCTGCTCGTGGCTAGACATAACCTAGTGTTGAATTTTAATAGTAATACCGCAGCATGACATGAACAATATTCTTTTATGTAACACTTACAGTGAGTTGACACGAAGACATTTTGATCTGTGCTGTCATCTCTGAGGGGAAATTCCAAAGCAGTCAGAAAACACTCAGCTTTCTCTGTTCCCATCAGGGTTAATGTCACAATAACATCACGCAAAGCTTGTGTGTGCGCGCCTTCGCAGAAGCGAGCACCTCCCCTCAAGGTTGTTTTTCACACTCGATGGCAAGATAAATGCCACCACTACAGGGACTGACTACAGCAAGTCGCAGCCTTTGAACCGTGCCAGGCCCTGTTTCTGGTTACGTGCTCTGAAAATTTAATCTGGGCCCTTTTTCAGGTGTTTCTTTTTTCACAGGTGCGGGGGTGTGAAAATCTACTTTCCCTCTCCCCTCAGAACAGCCTCAGTAGATGAATGGCCTTTTCTTGCTGGCCCCTGAGATGGGACTCTGGGAGTGAGTGACTCTGAGTGATGGGGCTCTGGGAGTGAGTGACTCTGAGTGATGGGGCTCTGGGAGTGAGTGACTCTGAGTGATGGGGCTCTGGGAGTGAGTGAAGGAGTGACTGCAACCTCTGCACTGCCTTCATATGCGCTGATCTCCCCCAGCCTGTACCGCCACAGTCTCCCAGCCTTTCACGTGTTGTTAAAGCTGGCTGTAAGGGAAGCTGATGGCTTTGATGGATGGCCCACGAACACAGCATCCTGCGGTCCCGGCAGGGGTAGAGAGAGAGAGAGAGAGAGAGAGAGAGAGAGAGAGAGAGAGAGAGAGGGAGAGAGAGAGAGAGAGAGAGAGAGAGAGCACTTCCTCAGCTTCCTGAAGCCCTGACCCCATCGCTCACCGCTACGCTGTACACCACCACTCCAACGCTCGCTGCACCTCTCCTTCTCGACCCTGCCCCCATCCCTCAGGGCCACTGTCAGATGAGGTTGGGGGAGGGGGGGGGTGGGTGTTACACGGTCTTCCCTGGCCCCCACAACCCCTCCATCTCCGATGACCTACTCATTCATCCCTTACTGAAGGGGAGTAAGTACCACACCGACCCTGAAAGTGCCAGGCGAGCAGAAAAAAAAGCACTCAGAGAGATGAGAGAATGCGGCAGTTAACCTTTGTCTCCCCTGGCAACGATTGACCCGCCGGCGTCGTCTCTGCTCTGGCGAGAAAATGAGCACTCTGGAAAAAAAAAAAAAATAACCCACAAACTTCTCCGTACCTGTAATTCAGTGAACCACGGCGTTCAGCCCGAGATAAAAAAAAAAACCAACCATTTCAGGAAGAGCAGGTCAGCGTGAGAACATATTACATGGAGAAGGATGGTGTGGGCATAGCAGGGGAGGAGAGGGGAGGAGCGGTGTTGCTCGGTCTGAGACGCGTGATTGGTTGTTTGACTGCAGTTAGACTCTCCTTACACCAGCTCACAGCAGCAGCTGCCCAGACTGTGTCAGCAGTTTGAGTTCAGGCCGTGGAGCCAGTGGAGGGAGGGAAAGAGAGAGAGAGGGAGAGAGAGAGGGGGAGAGAGAGAGAGAGAGAGGGAGAGAGAGGGAGAGAGGGAGAAAGAGAGAGAGAGAGAGAGATACAGCAAAGGACTGCTTCTCATGGAAATTGCCAGGGGTATGCTGGATCATTCACTTCATTCAGAGTCTTTTAGAGCCAGCGGTGTGGCGCTGAGATATGGACTAGGGCTAGCAACCCAAGGGTTACTGTATGCATTCTCAGGAGGGGCACTGCTGTTGTACCCGTGAGCAAGGTACTTAACCCAAATTGCTCTAGTAATTATCCAGCAGTGTAAAGGGAATTTGCTCAGTAAAGGAGTGTCTGCTAAGCAAATGTGTGTAACATGTGCTAGCCTCTAAATGCCCCCTGGTTTTACAAGATCACACAGTGAAAGGTCACTGTGGGCTTGGGAAACACAGCAATATTAACATCTACATTTAGCCATCTGACACGACGCTCTTATCCAGAACAACTCAAAAAGCCGAGGCACATAGATATATTGTGCAAGGTAGACTAGTGCATATTACCTCCCAGTGTATTAATAAACCCGTGATAGAGAGGTCTTCTTCAAAAAACACAGTTTGAGTCAAGACTAATGCTATCACACTGTCCTGATGTTGCAGTGATTTTGGTGATGATGTGCTGTTGTTGTGTTCCATACTTGAACAGCAGACACAACCACCCAGCGCATAATTCGGTCCTCAGAGTGACAAATCTGTTTGCATAATTGGTCTTGTGCTACATGCAATCCACGCATGTAAATTTTCCATAAGAAACTCCTCTTCTGTGTTCGACACTCCAGACTAAATGAATATTGAAGAGAACGCTTTTTTGTGATCTCCGAACAAGAAAATTTCTTACATATTTCATTAAAATGACACCGCTCTCCTGCAAGTTCTAAAGTCATACGAAATGTAGAGAAGAAGTGAGCGTTAAACTGGCCCAGGCTGCTTTGTAAAACCCGACGGTTCTTCATTAGTGATGCCCGGCAAAAGCTTGTGGTGAAAGTCAAAAGATGGTCCTGCGTCAAGCTACGCTACTGGCCCGGCACTGATTGTGATACAAAAGAACACTGTCATTAGCGCGCACCTGTTACCAAACTGATTCACTGTTGCACAACATAATTACATCTCCTGAGGCAGTAGATGTTTACAAGTGCCTTCTTTGGGTGTTTAATAAAATACAGTACCCTTTATTCTAAGACTGACCTAGAATAACCAGACCTACTCTCTTGTGAATGAATGTAGAAGGAAAAGAAAAAAGTTTCGAACAATCCAATTTTCCTTAGGGATCAAGCCTGTCTGCTTGCAAGGCAGATTCATGGTCATCATCATCATCATCATCATCATCACCATCACCATCATTGTACATCAGAAACAGTACGACTGTCATCTGTTTGAATGCAATGCAGTCAGCCCTGCCTTAATGAGCTGGTGTACAGTTTCTCTCATATTAGCTCCTAACACACAAGGAAAGCCTTTTCCTCTAATTACTAGCCTTAATTCTTATTGTTTTTGATCCTATCTGTTAATCAATGAGGCAAGGCCTCTTTCCTCAATATAAATAGGAATATTAATAAACCCTGTTGCTCACAAGATGTTAAATAGGATGTGTTCTTCTTACAGAATACCTGCCTTCACTGTTTATTCATTCATGTGCCCCATGCATTATGACAATGCCTCGTTTTTTTCTTTAAAAAGCTATAGACATAAAAACAGATATAAAAACTAACACCCGCAGGAAACATTTCATATCTTTTAATCCCTGGTGTTACAGTGTGGTTACATTTTGGGGAAATGTATTTCCTCCACCTGTTTTACACAGGAAGTGTGTGGTGGTGTTGTTCCCTTTCGTTATGCTATAGACGGAGCCAAAGCGTGTTCAGTGATATCAATCAAAGCCGGTGTAGAAAAGCCTGGCCCGGAGGCATGGTTCACTGACAGTTTAAAAGGCCACATACGACACACCTTTCTTCTCTCCTCAAGATGCTGTTATCTTCTCCTCTCTACAGGACTGACGTGTACAGCCAGTTCAGGTGAGTTCAGGTGAGTTCCAGCTACAGGTCACAGTGTAGGAGCGTGTAGAGGTGATGCTGCCAGGTGCGCTAGTGAGGGAAACAACAGGCCACTTACCTGTTTGGAGCAGGCCTGCCTCACTGTCAGTCACTGTGAAGTGCTTCTGGATGTCCAGCAGAACACCTAGAGGGAAAAGGGGAAAAAAAAGAGAGGAAAGCTCCTAATTCGTATCGACAGGACACTGCCACACAGCTCCGTTTCCACACATCTGGTGACCCATTTAGCTGGAGGTTCAATCAAAGTGTACCAGGGCAGCTCCCGGTAACCGCAGCGTGTAACCATGAGATGCGATATTAGCTGGCCGGGCTAAAGACCAAGGTCACCAGCTAAGGGGACTCATTGTACTCTTGTTCTGGCTCTAGGGGGTGACATCACCTTCTATAGCTAATGTTCCCATTCTCACGCATGCTCCTGGATTCTATTCTGAGCAGAAAGCAGAGAACTTCTGAAAATCCACAGTTAATGAACTGTAAGGCAGTGATATTTTTCTCTGCCTTAACTTTATGCTTTATTTTAGATGTTTCAGACCTTACAGTATCTTCTCTCACTACAAAGCTGTCCTGACTGTGCCTTTTTTTTCAACTAATAATTAATAGGCAAAATATTCTAAAATGTTATTCACGGATTCTTTTTCTTTTTCTGAGAACTGGACACTTGAGATTCTGATGAGCCTGACTGTCTGAAAAACATTCAAAGTGAGATATTAACATTTTAAAAGATACTGGTTAAGTTTTACCGCAGTGAGATAGAATTGACAGGATGATGCCTGTTATCGTCCTCTGCAATGATGATAACCGTAAACATATTTACTTATTCATGATCCCAGAATCCTTTTCAAGTTAACGATTTCTCTCTTGAAGCCTAGCCAGTTCACAGGTTTTTTTTTTTTTTCTTGACGTCTCCATTTCCACTTGACTTCACAGCCTATTTACAGTAAAACGCTCTCTTGGCTGATATAAACTCCATTAAAAGGCCATGCGGAAGGCACTGCTGAATGATCTGTGCGCAGGGCAAAGCTCTCTCCACCGCCACAGGAAATGATGCGGAGAAGTTCTACCTGCTGATGCATCCAGTCCCAATCATTCCACCCTACCGCACATAAGAAAACTCTGTTCCCAAAAAAATCTACTATAAATGCCGTACAGCTTTAAATTTTGCATGCATCTTTTAACATTTAATGCTTTAACTGCTTGTGGTTGAAAACAAGTGGTGAAAATGGCAGAAACCAGCAAGCAGTGACATCTCAATTCCATGAGACAAAATGTAAATGTAAACAGTACAGGGAGAGTATGACCTCATAAACTCCAGTCTGGGTGGAGCCATGATGTGATATCCTTGATTTCAACCAATGACATTGTTGTGCTATGGAGAGCAAAGTGTTTTGACTGGTTCATATGAACCAATCATGAGCAGAACATGAGAGCACACTATGGCATTGATTCTCAATCCTGCTCCTGGGGGTTCCCCCTGCTCTGCACGTTTTCCATCTTTCCCTGCTCTACCTACCTGACTGAACTCATCAGTGGCACTTTTGATTAGCTGAGCACACCTGATTTAATCAATCATGTTAATCACACTTCAGGTGTTTGGAGCAAGGACAGACAGAAGATATGCAGGACAGTGGGCCTCCAGGAGTAGGATTGAGAAACCCTGCACTATGGGGTCTGTGAAACCTCACTCTCCCATCACTGATTTAAAGTGCATTCCACATGGATCCATTTCACTGGTGAGATGCTCTGGGCATTTAGATCCCTCTTTATGTTACAGTGAGCACTGACAGAAGCGGCCATCCTCTCAGACTCATTCTGATGCTGTCACTTTGAGGGGATTTATTGACTGGAGCTGCTTGCAGTCAAGAGATGTGGCAGTTCATTTGTCCCACACGGGACCATCCTGAGGAATATCTGCAACGCATGTAGGTCTTCAAAAGCCGTCCCATATCCACCTTCCCCCCATACACACACACACACACACACACACACACACACACACACGCACACACACACACAGACACATAACTCAGATACGTTACCAATTATCATGAGACAAGGATTTAAATTGCATTTCAAGTCACTCAGCTTGAAATGTATACACAGACTGATATTACCATGGAATAATATTATTGTCTTTTATGCTGCTTTTATAAATATTTTACTCTGTATCTAAACGCCAGCTCCAGTGCCTGCAAATCCACTTCTAGAAACGTTTCTATTCTTCCTTTCACTGCGTCTGAAACGTGAAGCCTTTCAGATGTCAGGTTACGCACCAAAACAAGGCATGTGTGACTGACAGGACCATCTTTGGTATTAAAATGTGAGGCATGAATATGGAACAGCAGGATCTCAAGCCGCTGTATGAAATCACAGCTCTCTGTCATACATCAGAGGAGAGATCAGGGTGCCGGCTGCTGGTGCCCAGAAGTGCAAAAGGGAACGAATCAGCAGAGTGCAACGTCAACACACCGGACAGTCTGCTTTCCCCTATAACATCATTACATTACTTCACTGTCATTTAGCAGACGCTCTTATCCAGACCGACTTACATAGGTGATAATTTTAGGTTAAGTACCTTGCTCAAGGGTATAACAGCAGTGCCCCAGTAGGGAGTCAAACCCGCAACCTTTTGGTTTGAGGCCCTATTCATTACTGCTACACCACACTGCCGAACATCATTAGTGTCATCGCTGGGTTTGATTCAGTTTGGCACTTGAGTGATATGATATGAGCACCACAACATAATGAAGTAGCTTACATACGATGATGACATATGATATATGAAGTTTATGAATTGCTGCCACATCCTCACATGTGTATACTCCAGGGGAGACCTGTAGGGTCAGTGCATCTTACTGATCTACACCTCAAAGGAGTACTCTATGGGTTAAATGAAGTAATACACATTTTGCACCGTAAAGGAGGTTTCCCACTGGAGAGACAGATTAAGATGAGACGGGGGTAGTCACTCGTGGAGAAAATCTTTGCATGTCTCAACTCACTAAAATTCTAAATACATTAAACGACCGGAGTAAATGTATTTTATTAAATCCAATTTTACAGGTAGTTAGCATTGGCAGCAAACTTGGATTTTAGAGAAAGAGAAGAGGAGAGGCTCCCACAGGAAGTCTACGGCTGAATGGTGGAATTTCTTGATGATTACGTTTGCCTGCCCTCCCATTGGCGGATAGATTCTGTAACTGAGACCGCAAATAATCAGGCTGACAGACAGAGGACCAACTGAGAGAGAATGAGACTGTACAGGATGAGATTACTTGTAGACACCAGCTTGACTGTTTATTAAGGAGACACTTGGACCATCCCACCTGAATCAGTGTCTCCACCTTGGATGCCCTCATAAAGGTTTCTCTTCTGGACTAGTGTGACTGAATGAGGCCCTGCCGTTGAGCCAAAATTCAAGCCGCAGTGACGTTAGACGCGCAGCAAGGGCTGTAGTCCGCGGCAACGCTGCTCATAGACAGCCCATAATACTTGAGTGGAAGTGAGGCTGAAGTGCTCGCCTAGCAGCTAGCGTGCCGCTCATCAGAGTAATCGCACCTCTGGGGGGGGGCTCCTCATCCAATACTCTCGCCCTGAGAGGAGAGCCTCATCACAGGGCTCAGGAGAGAGATGGAGTGGCTCGGAGGGTGGATATACTTCCCCCAGCAGTGGATTTAAAGGGGGGGGGGGGGGGGGGGGGGGGGGGGGGGGGGGGATGGGGGGTGGGGGGTGCATTGCTATCCCGTGCCAGCGGAACATAGGGAGTGGGGGTGTTCAATCTGTACCGCCAGGATGTAGCAGGCAGCTGATGTACTGCAGAGGTAGACCTGAATTTAGTGAGCCACATAAAGCTGTGTGGGGGGAAAAGAATTCCACATTTATATACAATACACATCTCTGTACCATGACATGTCAGGCTGGCCAATTAAGAGCAAAACCCCTCAGAGGTTTTGTGCATTTTATTTATTTATTTATTTACTGCTTAATACCTAATACCCAGCACAGTCACTGTTATCATTACTGCTGTTAATACTGCAGTTGCTGTTGTCATCATTGTAATAATTGTGAAAATAAATAAGCGGAAATCAGGTGATGTTGAGGTGAATTTTTTTTTCTGTCAGTCAGCAGAACATGTCTTTCGCACATGAACAGACGCAGGCTTGACTCCATGCTTAGAACATCAGCCTTCATTTCAAATTCGCTCCTGACGTGTGAGGAATAAGTGACATTGAGTTAATGGCTTACATTCCTGTGCAGTTAAAAAGCCGTCCCTGTGCAGTGTTCAGCCCAAGTATTGCAGATATTATTGCAGTTCCGAGAGGAGAATTTACAATCCCTATGCAACGAAACAAATCCAGACAAACTGGGTCCATCCATGCCTATATAAATCCCACTTACCACTTCCTGTCAGAGTCAGCTGTTTATGCCATCCCTCCTCCACCCATCTCCCACTTTCCTTTCCCTGTTCATGATGCGCATGGGCGGGGAAAACAACCTTGGCCTGTGGCCAAGTACAATCCCTTCGCTGAATTCCAAGTCAAATATAACTACTACCACTACTGCATAAGGACTACACATCAACAGCAACCTTTACACTCTGATTGCAAAGAAATTCATATCAACTGAATATTTTTTGCAGAAAACAACTAGATGCACGGGCACGTATTCGTGTAGACGAAGTACTTCTCCTCCCAGCCCAATTACAGCGATGTAGCACATTAGATTTGGAAGCAGCTGCTGCACGCCTTGCGTTTCATTTCAGAAGGGCTTGTCACCTGTTCTGTCAAAGGGGACACGTTGTAATGGGCGCCCAGAGGTATGACAGAGGCTGAGTGCAGTGCACAGGGTCTGGCTGGAGCTGCGCCGTTATGAGCCGTACGAGACAGGGCGTTCTCGCACGTCACGTTAACGAGGCTGGCCGCTCTGTGGAAGGCACTTAAAGACGACCCGAGCAGACGGCGTGAAGCGAGGCGACACCCCTGCGGCAGAGGAACGCTGTAATCTTTCACCAGCGATTGTCGCACTTCTAAAGATATCCCCTAATCAAGGGGGGCGCGGAGGCTGCTGCTCTAGCCTTTTTGTGTTTTCTGATGCTAAATCTGCCTTGAGCTCTTCGAAGCTGATCTTTGTTGATCACTGCTGTGCTTGCACAGACTGTCAGTGCTCTCTGTGTGAAGCTACAACGCCCCCCTCATGGGTCTGTTACCCCAGGAGGGGAGTGTTTTGGTGGGGGGTGTCGGGGGGTTGAGAGGGGAACTGGGGGGTCACCTGTAGAATGACTCCCTATAAAAACCCCAACTCCTTCCTCATGGGTCTGACCGTCTGCTGGTACCCCAGCAGCGCAGTGGGGAGCTTGCATTGTGACGCGGGGCGGACAAGGTCACTGCTGCGGGGGGGCAGGGAGGTGATGGGGGGGTTTCTGCTCCTATATTGGGACGAGGAGCGCCACTCTATGGGGCGTGTCCCACCCACTGCCCTAATTACCTGCCGGACTCGACTGTGATGCGGACCGCACCCCCACGCAGCCCCCGCTGATGGGGAAACCCTGCTCCAGATGGAGCTCGGCGCAGTCGGGTCAGAGCTGCCGGGAAGGCTGCGGGACGGCGCTCAGTCTGGGACACTGTAAAGTTCGCTCTGCCATCAGACTACAGGAGACCTTCGCTATTTACGCTCGCGCCATTTGTGGCTTTTCTACCAGGAAGCATTACATCTATATCACAGTCAGAGTGTATTAGCGTACACTCTCATCCTGAGTGACTTACATGGGTTACCATTGTTACATGTTACCCTTTCATACAGCTCAATATTTACTGAGGCAATTTTTGGAATTAATGACTTTGCCCAGGGGTACAGAAGCAGTGTCCCAGTGGGGAATCAAACCAGCCACCTTTCGGTTACAAGCCCTGCTCCTTACCGTTAAGCGACACCTCTGTCTTGGAGGAGGCACTTAACAAATTGCACTGATGTTGCTCTATCGTGCCCTGTCCCTGGTGACAAACTTTTTTTAAAATTAGTTATGATCTGGTAAGCAAAAGAAATCCTTACCTGCTCTTCGGCTATGCTTTGAGCCGTAGGGGAAAAAAAAAAACATGGCGCGTGAAAATACACAGTGCGTGAAGGCAGACCTAATTTTTAATCCCCAGAAGGGACATGAGGATCTCAAGCCCCCATTTCTATTTTGGGACACATGAGCTAGGACTAGTGGTCTAAACCAAGGAGGAAACACTCCTTTTAGCATGAGCTGGGAGAAAAAGAAACAATCGAGGGGGAGTTTGAATCAGGTCACCGGCGCTGAATCCATTTACACGATAACAGACATCTGAACATCAGCAAAGTGCTATCTGTGGGGGGGGGGGGGGGGGGGGGGGGGCTATTGGGTGTCGAGATATTCATCTAAGAGTCTAGAAGTGTGAAATGTCCATACTGAGCTCTAATCGCTTTAACTGGACTGAAATTCTCATCAGTACGTCAGAAGAGGGGAAAATAACACCATAAAACACATGAGGATTCAAGTACTGAGCATAAGAGCAGGTGACGTGGTAGCATTTGCTTTTAAATCGTTAGATGCAGGACGCTTCTCTTTGGAGCAGAATTGAAATATATATTTTTGCATCAAAAACGTAAGTGAACCACTAAACAGAAACCACTGCAAATCATGCCTCTCCGGATATCTGTTTCCCAGAAGGCAATGCAAAGGGGAAAAGCTAGCTTGACATTATATAACATTGGTAATACTATTGGCATAGAGATAATATTCAATCACAAACACATTACTATATACACATTCACCGTAACACATTCCCACACAACAAAATCCCTGCTTCTTTGTTGGCACAGCTGCGTTTACAACCGCTTTTGCCTGCAAACAATACCTGTGTGACTCACACATGACGCCTCCAGATTTAGCTACTTTTGACAATAGCTGGCCTGCACCACAAAGTTGATTAATATTTCATAACTCACAGTGATTTCTTCCTCGCCATACAGGCAGCGCATATAGCACATTAAAAATGAATCAAACACTATCTGCGCCTCATCCAGCCACTTGTAACCTTGTAGGCTTACAGTGGGGCGGACTAAACCACAACAAAACCCCCTTCATAGCATCTATTGCATCAAACATCTGTCATCTGGAGCAGGTGGTTGCTCTCAATCACGGGCACTGCCAAAAACAAACAACCCATCAGAAAACACATACTAACAGACCACACCCACTCACATAGCCTTGCCCACTTTTTGGTTGTGTTGTGTTTTATTTTATATTCCCTCTCTTTCATGTTTTCTATAAACATCTTATGCTCTGCCATGTTCGTTTGTGTCCACACATATATGCTCAAACAGCCCAAAAAGACGGCCACACTGCTGGCAATTTTGGAAATCTCCGTAAGTGGGGCAGTCCTGGTTTTGGGGAGCCCAGCACGGGACCCTCCTGGATCTTGTCCCAGAAATCTCACACAGGCCTTCCTTCTCAAGTCCCTCTGGAGCAAAGCCGCTGCTGTTCCGCTCCGATTGGTGGGAATGGGGGGGTGGGCGGGGTGCTGTCAGGCCAGCCGCTGGCTCTGCTGAGTGAACTATGGCTCACCTTCCTGCCAGCACCTGTCCCGTCCCGATTTACTGCCGCGCTGCCCGTCACTCCGGAGCTCGGTAAATCACCCGTTCTGCTTAGAACGTCCGCGCACGTCTCACAGAGCACGGAGAGGGCCGACAGCGATTGGGACGAGCTTTCCTAAATGAGGTTCCTCTCCCCCTACCCTCGATTGCTTCTCCTGCACCGAGAGGGTAAATTCTTTGAACGGTCAGCAAAAAAACACCATGCTGTGCAATTAACAAAGATACGCACACTTTCTCATTAGCTTAATGGTGCTTGTTTGCACTTAGCATGCTGCGTGTGCTTCTTTTATTACCTACAAAAGAACAACGTGGTCCTGTAAAAAAAAATGCCTCATGAAATATGCTCTCTCTTTCTCCTTTTGGTGGTGAACACAACTTTCTGCCGAATTCTCTGATTTAATTTAGAAGGTCTCCATTTTTCCATTTCTGTGTCTGGGGAAAGTGGAAAAATCAATACAAACTGCAGAGGCTGTTTGCTTTGTCTGGATCAAGATGGCCCATGCTCTGGCACGTCTCAATTCGAAGAGGAGCCGGAGAGGGAGAGTGAGGGACGGGGTGTACATTAATCTCTCTGTATGCTAAGGGAGAAGGGGAGAGCTGCAGCTTGAGCACATCTCTGAAAAGGCAGGGGTAACTTAATCTGTTAATGCAGCAGGGACAGCCTGACTTGTCTGTACGCCCCCAAAAACACAACCGCCACGTACAGCAGGTACACATCCTTTAGGTGTCTGGCTGTGATGAACTGTGTTGGGTGCCTTATGCACGTCCTTTTTTTGAAATGACAGCATGGCTTTCCCATGATTCCTTGCAATTCTTGACACATTCCACTTTGACCTCCACATTACATTATTATCACTTAGCAGGCACTCTTAACCAGGGCTGCTTACATAGGTTACAGTTTTATCCATTGATACAGCTGGATAATTACTAAGGCAATCATGGGTTAAGTACCTGGCCCAATGACACAACAGTGCCCCAGTGGGGAATTGAACCAGCAGTGCTTTGGTTATGAGCCCTTCTGCCAACCAATACAGTGCTGCCCGCTTACACAATCCAGTTCTCAGTGTATCTCCAGACACACTACAGTTGCCTTTACACCCACCTGTTTTAGGTGTGTAGTTCTGATGAACTGCATTGTACACCAGATGCATGTCTCATCAGCTGGTTTGCCTCATTTAAATAACAACATAGATTTTCCTTGAGTTAAGTACCTGGGCCAAGGGCACAACTGCAGTGCCCCAGAGGGGAATCCAACCAGAAATCTTTCCATCACGAGCCCTCCTCCTTACCTCTACACCACACTGCTGCCCCCTTACACAGTCCAGTGTTCGGTACGCCTCCAAGGACACAACAGTGGCCTTTACACTCACCTTTTTTTCCCCTCCCCGCTAAAATAAATAAAAACTGCAGAAAAAAGAACACGCTGATAGTTCTTACATGGTCCCCTGGTAAAGATCCTTTCTGAAAACCCTCCCTAATTGCAATCCCTTGTCTAACACTTGGAGATTTGCAACTTTGGTGTTGTTGAGTGGAGCTCCTTTGATTTCATAATGAGGGATATATTACAACAGGGACCTTCCACGGTGACGTCCCTGCCTCGTTAAATCAAAATCTAGCAGGGGCTCACAAGGCTTTTGTATCATAAAAATTAATTTTGGACCTCAGTTTTTTTTGTGATTCCATCTATCTAACATATAAAAGGGCTTAATTAAAACATTAAGAGAGACAGAGAATGAGAAAATGTGTGTATGAGTCAGAAAATGAGCTAGTGATTAATGGAGAGTGACAGTGCTTGGTACGGTTTAAAATGTGCTCTTTAGGTGCCCTTCTGTCCTGACGTTGAAGAACTACCACACATGACGAGCGCTATGATACACAGTGTACTGCACTTATGAACCTCAATCATCGGCGCACATGAAAATATCAGAGCAATAAGCCCGTTCCTGTTGACTCACACATGCAAATTAGCATCTCGGCCTTGGCTTTTGATTGGACGCGCGGTGGGCTCGCCGGGGCTGAGTCGATGGCGGAGCAAATGCGGGGCCCATGACTCAACCCCATTACACTGACTCACGGGTGCTGAGATCACCGGGGGTGACCAGTTCCTGTCCGTTACAGCGCTGCGCCTCTTACCTCATCGGCAGAGGCCGGGATTAAGTGCTAGGCGCAGGTGGGTAGGAGGCGAACAGCGCACGCAATCTCTCTCTCTCTCTCTCTTCCCGTTGCGTCAGTTCGCCAGCCATCTTTGTTAGGCTGTGAATGGGCAGCCCCGAACGCCAAGGACCCTGCCGAATGTTTGCTGCCGAAAACAAATTAAGCTTCCTGTTATTGCGGCCAATCACCGTAACGCCGCTCGTGGTTCTTGGCGGTTGCGTCGCACGGCGAATGGCACAAGCAGACAGCCCACGAACACTCCCAAACCCTCGCTTCAGTCAGCCCACTCGCTCGCGAGTCCATGTGGCTGAGCGTGAGCCAGGTACTCGGTGTAAAAGGCGTATTTACCGCACAGTGCATCGCAATATCTTTCTCATCCGCCACTCAGGTTTGGAGCCATTGTGTTGCCGCCAGAAGGGCTGTCTATAAACTACAGCTCAGTCAGCATTTTCACATGTGAAAGGGCTGGCTATCTGAATTCCCAGACCTTATTCCATTATGAACCTGACCTTCATGCATGGCTTTGCGTTGTCTGTTATTTCCTTATTATCGGTAGGGCAAAGCATAGCACAGCACCACAGGAATTCATTTGAAGCGTTCTGTCATGAGGGGGACAAAGAGAAAGCTATGCGTCTCTCCGTGTCTCAACGCTTTGATGGTTGTTTTGATTGTAGTTCCAGAGAAAAAGAGCACCCTTGCGCCAAAAGCAATATCAGAAAATCTGTCCAGGAAATTGGACATCTTTGTTGACGGAGAAGGTCAGTGCCCTTATTTACCTGTTATGTTATGGAACTAAGCACCTCTCGTGACCTGACCCCTGTAATTTCACTTGAAAACCCTGTTGGAAATTTTCCTCACAAACACAAAATTAAATAGCCCATGAACAGAGATAAGGTGCTTGTGTATTTTCAAAAAAGCAGAGTGGACTTCCATGTAATGAAACGCTGAGACCTCTCTGATGGCGGATGTGTGGGTCACAGGACTACCCCACTGGGCAGGGAATTGTGGGATGGCAAAGGTCATGTCTTTCAGCTATACAAAATACTGAACTGACTGAGGAAAATCTGAAAGGGATTCTATTTATGTTATCGGTTTCAGCCTCTCTGGGAGGGGAGCAAATGTGAGTGCTGACGACCAGTGTCCTGTACATTTGTGCATATTAATCTCTGGGCCCGGAAATAAAGTGAGGAATCAATCTACTGAAATTAAACAGGCAGCAGCCTCACGGTTAAATACTACATGGTTAAATAAGTCTCCGATTTTCATTCCACAACAGAAAGCAAGTAAAAAATTGAGAAAAAAAAAAACAATGACCTGTTTTTTCACACATGTGTATCTGCTGGGAAACACAAATATAATCATCATTAAGGTGCCTCTGCATGTATCTTACCTGTATAGGGGAAGAGTTCCAAAAAAAGGATGTTGGATTGAAAATAGCCCGTTTCATACATTCTCTGTGTTCTATTTCCCCTCTCACTAATCCTCTGGGAAGACTGTCAAGCAGTGATCTCCCGCTCTCGCAAAGATGTGCTAAAATATGCAGCCTGAAATAGGGTGTGGGACCTGCAGCTTATATGTGGCAACTGAAAAGGCTAGATCTTCCGGTGTTTTAGTGGCAGGGAAATAGATGCCATCAATGGGTAAACCAGGGATGAATGAGCCGGGGCGACCCAGACAACGCGTCCACCGCCCTCACCACAGGGCTTAATTATTGAGGTATCCTCGTCGATGATGAACACCTGGCACCTGCATAGCAGGAAACGGCAGGAAGCCGTGGAAGCTGTGCTGGGAAAATCCTGGCTAACGTTGCAACACAAAGACAGAACATTGAGAGCTATGGAATCTTACGGAGATTCCAATTCCACTGCAGTAGTTTGCCTTTATTCATTTTTTTTTACCATGTGATTTTTAAGCAGTTCGGTATAATGTTACGGAAAAGATAATTAGACTCAGTCCCGAAGATGATGAGAGAACGGTAAAACAGGCCAAATCAGCATGAAACATCTGATCAAATTACCAGTTCTGCTTAGCTTAGATCAAGAGAAGTGTTCTCCCGGTCAGACATTGAGAATTAAGTGAGGTTTGACCTTTGGATTCAGATTGCAGACAAGCCCTTCCTAAAAGTGGATCCCTTCTTCCTCAAATTGAGATGAATATCTCTGCCGCTCACCGTGTATTTTAACTTGAGCAAGAGAGGAGGGAAGAGGTGAGGTTTGTGCCAGGAGCCATTCCTCCCTGTGCCAAATAGCTGAAGCTATAAACTGCCACCAGGCTTGGATAGCCTTTGGATGGGACACCTCCAGAGAAGCTCCTGCTGGAAGTAGAGCTGGTGTGCCAGTAGAGGGCGCTCTTCCCTATGGGCTCAATACATCCGATGCTCCACTGAAACGATGGGGACACTGTGCTGCAGAATCTGGCATCAGAGGCTGAGACATTAAACCAAGGTCCCAGTTCACTGTAGTCATTAAAGATCTCATTGCGCTTGCTGAAAGAGTAGTGGCTCTTGGTTTCTACGTACAGGCACCCAATCGCCTCCTACTTTGCACCGCATCCAGTCAGTACCTCTGTGCATCCTTGCATATGCTGTGCACCTTCCACTACACTACACTCCCTGGTATTGTCTACCCAACGCGATTCCCCAGGTCATTGCTCTGCATGACCAATGAGTTCTCAGCTGACCTTCAGGGTTACCAAAGAAAGAATAAACTGGGGTCTCCTTCTGTTACATTACTGTTATTGGCATTTAGCAGATGCTCTTACCCAGAGCAACTTACAAAGGTACAAAGGTTACAGTTCTTTTTTTACAATGTTATCCATTTACATAGCTGGATATTTCCTGAGGCAATTGTCGGTTAAGTACTCTGCCCAAGGGTGCACCCACAATGCCCCAGTGCGCATTCGAACCGGCAACCTTTCGGTTACGAGACCTGCTCCTTAGCCGCTATGCTACACCGCCGCACTTCTGTCTAAATGCACAGGCAGTGAGGGGGATTCGGAGGGGAGGCTGGGAAATCCTGTGGTCTGTGAGGCTGCCTGGCGGAGCAGCGGGGACTGGCTGCTGTGCTCTCTGGCAAATCCCCTGACAGCTCCGGACTGCCTCCCCCGGGGAAACAGCTGAGAGACAGCCAGCAGCCGAGCGAGCGAGAGAGAGAGAGAGAGGGAGAGAGAGAGAGAGAGAGAGAGAGAGAAGGAGAGAGAGAGAGAGAGAGAGAGAGAGAGAGCGAGAGAGAGGGAGAGAGAGAGCGAGAGAGAGAGAGAGAGAGGGAGAGAGAGGGAGAGAGAGAGAGACAGAGAGAGGGAGAGAGCGAGAGAGAGAGAGAGAGAGAGAGAGAGAGGGAGAGGGCGAGAGAGAGAGGCACGCACACCGAGAGAGAACCCCCCCCCCCCCACTCCCCCTCAACAAGCACATCCCGCTCAGATACATCCGATGCTCCACTGAAACGATGGGGACACTGTGCTGCAGAATCTGGCATCAGAGGCTGAGACATTAAACCAAGGTCCCAGTTCACTGTAGTCATTAAAGATCTCATTGCGCTTGCTGAAAGAGTAGTGGCTCTTGGTTTCTACGTACAGGCACCCAATCGCCTCCTACTTTGCACCGCATCCAGTCAGTACCTCTGTGCATCCTTGCATATGCTGTGCACCTTCCACTACACTACACTCCCTGGTATTGTCTACCCAACGCGATTCCCCAGGTCATTGCTCTGCATGACCAATGAGTTCTCAGCTGACCTTCAGGGTTACCAAAGAAAGAATAAACTGGGGTCTCCTTCTGTTACATTACTGTTATTGGCATTTAGCAGATGCTCTTACCCAGAGCAACTTACAAAGGTACAAAGGTTACAGTTCTTTTTTTACAATGTTATCCATTTACATAGCTGGATATTTCCTGAGGCAATTGTCGGTTAAGTACTCTGCCCAAGGGTGCACCCACAATGCCCCAGTGCGCATTCGAACCGGCAACCTTTCGGTTACGAGACCTGCTCCTTAGCCGCTATGCTACACCGCCGCACTTCTGTCTAAATGCACAGGCAGTGAGGGGGATTCGGAGGGGAGGCTGGGAAATCCTGTGGTCTGTGAGGCTGCCTGGCGGAGCAGCGGGGACTGGCTGCTGTGCTCTCTGGCAAATCCCCTGACAGCTCCGGACTGCCTCCCCCGGGGAAACAGCTGAGAGACAGCCAGCAGCCGAGCGAGCGAGAGAGAGAGCGAGAGGGCGAGAGAGAGAGAGAGAGAGAGAGAAGGAGAGAGAGAGAGAGAGAGAGAGAGAGAGAGAGAGAGAGGGAGAGAGAGAGCGAGAGAGAGAGAGAGAGAGGGAGAGAGAGGGAGAGAGAGAGAGACAGAGAGAGGGAGAGAGCGAGAGAGAGAGAGAGAGAGAGAGAGAGAGGGAGAGGGCGAGAGAGAGAGGCACGCACACCGAGAGAGAACCCCCCCCCCCCCACTCCCCCTCAACAAGCACATCCCGCTCAGAACAGCTGAGGACATGTGTAACAAGCTCTCATTATCCTCATGGAAACAGCGGTAGGGGGCGGGAGGGCACGCGGGGAACAGGAGGGCACGGGGGTGACCCCCTCTCGGTGCAGATGTTTAAGGGGAGCCTAATTATCCGCCCGGTCGTGGCCGTGAATCTGACTGTAGCCCCCTGACTCCCCCGGGGGCTGGGGGAAAAAAGCACAGCGCTCAGTCCGAGGGGACGCCTACACGTGGCGTCCGCTGAACCACCGACAGGGGCGAAAAGAGGAGCTGCCCTGCATCAGCGCACCCTGCACTCCCTCTCATAAACCGGCCTCCGTATGCATAATGCAGGAGCTCGCCGGTGCATGCATGCGCTGGTAACCCCCCCCCAAGCACCCACCCCCCAGTCCACCCCTTCACATGTTTGCTGCAGCCCCCCCCCCCCCCCCCCCCCACACACACACACACACACTTTGTGTTTCTCCCACACGGCCACTTCTGTAAATGCACCAGCACTTGTTCAGCATTGTGGCTGAGACTGAGGCTTTATTGCTTTGGGCTTTTCGTTTTTTTTTTTTGTTGTTTTTTTTTCCCCCTGCAAATACAATTAGCACACGCTCCCAGTTTGGTGCTGGCGCAGAACAATGCTATTCCTAGCGTGTTTGGTGCGACAGCGTGCGGGTGTGTTCGAGGAGCTGGGAATACAGAAGCAGACTACTCCTCTGCACAGCTTAACCCGTCACTGATCACCAAATTCATGCCGAAACCTCAATGCAAGAAGTGCTGCACCTCCCGTTTTATTGGCAAGGTCAGAGCAATGCTTTTAGGTGTACCTGATGTTTGGCACGGGTGTGGAATGATTCGAAATCATACAATGATGGTCTAAAAATCTTTCCATAGAAGCATGTACTTCGGACGTCCCTCGTTGATCTAATGTTTTACGTGAAAAAATGTCTGTAACAAAGGAAACACCGAAGAGTACCAAACAGGGCGCACCACAGGAAAAACAATGCAAAATTCTGCCAAATACTACATGAATACAATAGAAAAAAACAGTAGTGATGCAATGCTAAAACAAAATAAATCACAATCGATAACAGAAATGTATTAGAATGGGATATAATCTATCCACATCTTTACACTTAATGGTATTGATAATTGTGAAAAAAAAAGACTCCCCATAGTTCCATACTGATAAAGCAAATTCAGCACACCGTTATGTATATCAGCGGAAAAAATCCACCTCAGCAGGCAAAAGATACAAAGGATCATTATTTTCAGTTAAATCCCAAAAGCTGCTACACGCAGACACACACCACCGCAAAGCAATGTACTCTGACATCCTGCACTGGGATATATCCACTGCTGAAAATTCATTCTGTGGGCAAGTCTGTGATCTTGAGTCAATTGTGACAACACAAGGAAGTGCTGATTGTTCACTGCATGTCGATTAATTGCGCATCTTCCTGATCGCACAATAATAATTTGAAGTCACTCTTTCAATGTCACATGGTAACAATCTCAGGATTTTGAGATCACTGAACTGACATCACGTCTTAAATTAATAACTTCGTATTAATAACGGCATGATTAAGGCAGTGTTCTACGAAACAGTCCATTTTTGGGCAGCAGTTATTTGGTTACCTGCATGTTTACTGAAGCGAGGTGCATTTACATGTTTTTGCAGGACCCCACACATTTGACACATGGAGTGGCTATTTTGTGTTTCACATGTCCATAATTGTAACATGCTCCACACAACAATACAACACATTTGCTGCTTCTAAAACTGGAACAATGAAGGGGTCACATTCTGCTTGTACACAAAATTCACAAGGTCATAAAATAAAAGTCAAGGTTAGTCCTTTGTGTGCAATGGGAATGGGTCTTCATTCTAGCTCAGGGTTTTTTGTACCTAATTGGCCATTGATTGGATAGAAACTTGCAGCTAATTTAAAGGCACCTCTAAAAACTAAGACTGATGGTGGATCTTTGGGACCAGCTGTCATGGCTGTAAAAGCTGACATTCTTCTTTTTTTAATTGCTCAAAATGCTCAAAAACATTCGGAGACCCATGTTCCATGATTGCCAACTTGTAATTTCTCATCACAATGTGAACCAACCCGTAGCAGTGATACTCACAGTGTGGGCTGAGTTATTTCAGGCTTCTTTCACACACTTCCTGTGGCTCTTATGACAGTAACGCATGTGAATATGCATGCACGAACACACACACACACACACACACACACACACACACACACACACACACAAACTCACTCACACATAGACTACAAAGAGACCAGATCCTTTCAGTAGGAGTGTGTGTGGGCAGGTGAGTAAGAGTGAGATGCTAATGAGTGTGTTTGTGTGTTTGTGAGCGAGATCATAATGAGAGTTTGTGATAGAAAGTGTGTGTGTGTGTGTGTGTGTGTTGGTGGGGGCAGAACAGCAAGCTTGTATGGCTCTTTTGCAAAATGATTACAGCAAATCTGCCACTATGCTGTGCAGATGAAATATGAAGCAGCTGTACCATATATGGTAGTCAAAATAACTTTTTACTGGCCTCACATAAAATTAATCGGCTAACTGCTGCAGTTTCTATGGAAACCTACAACTCCAGGTGAAGTGGTTATTTTTCCACTTCTGATAGATATAATATTATATCAGAATTACACAGCCACAGGGTCGGCACTCAGTATCGTTTGGAGTCATGAAAATAATCATACTGAAGAAGTCTGAATGAAATGCAGAAGTGTTCATTTATTTATGACTAAGGTCGTATTCGGCAGAATCCTTTATCCAGGGTGATCTACACAGATTTAGGGGCAATAATCAAAAATATGCTTCCAGTTACAACAAGATGCAAATAATCCTCTTTTAAATTAATTCTTTCTTTGCCCACGCGGATGTCAAATTTTGCACCTGCTACACGAGGCAACCTGTCTCGGTGGGGTTGTTATAGCAGCTATACAAGTAGCGTGAGATTTTCGATGTAAAAAAATCCACACGCTATTCCTCTACCTTATTAAAATGCGACAAAACCGATGCTTTACCCTTCTATGGGCATGAACAACATGAAAGTGAATTGAAGTGGTCGGTTGTAAAAAACGTTTTCGGTGCTGATCGTTTTACGGGCGTACACTACACGTTCGCAAGACAGAGTGGAAGCGCTTCTGCCGCAGGAGTTGGTGTTATACAACGCCACCGGGTGCTTTTCCAGCGTTATACCGGTGCCCGCGACTGCCCACTGACAGAAATGAATGCGCTTTTACATGCTACCTTAAATAAAAATGCTGTTTTCACAGTGGTGCAGAAATATTGTTTAATTTTTTATTACTTCAATCATCACAGTTGTTAGACTGTTATTACTGTGATTTAGGTTTTGTTCGTGTTTGTAAAGCTTTTGTTTAGCTAAAGGGTGAAACCAGGCTACTGAATGTATTATATGTGTTTTGCGATAAGATCAGACGATCTTGCGCACAGCAGCTGACTTTGTCTGACGTGTAACCATTGATTATTGATCAGAAACCTTTCAAAGCCTTTTAAACATGTCCACAAAGCAGCGCGCTTCTTCTCTGTGCTTCCTGAGAACCCCTTTACCCTGCGTGAGATGCAGATGGGTGCCTATGTCTGAAAGACGGACCGATTTAGGCTGATGTGAATCTCTGCACAATGCCCAGCACGGTGTTTGGCGCGTTTGTGGTACAATGCTGGTACGTTTGACCATAGTCTGGCAGACAACTTTGCTCACACGTAGGCGACAAGACACAAGTAACTACGTTTGTAATGTGTGTTTCTCCGTCTTCACGTATGCAGGAACTCAACTTGACAAGCAACGACAACCAAAGTAACTGTTTCTGCCTGGTTCAACGTAAAACACGCGTAAAACACATCGTGGTCTTACCTGCTACAGTGTATCTGTCCATGTAATTCAGAACGTTTCCAAAACTGAGTATCCCCGCCGCGGCTGCGGGAGACCTGCATCGCAGAAGCGAGGCGCGGAATTTCTGTCCGGAGACGCTGCTTTTGCACTGATGGAGATCCGGGTTTGATTTCAGACCGGGGCTCATACTGCCAGACAGCGTGTGCACGAAGTCCGACCTGCCGCAGCTTTCGAGCTCGCACCCATCACCCTCCACACACATCCTCTGGCACGACAGATCCAGCGCGACGAGAATGGGACCGCGCGCAAACCTTTGAAAAAGATCAACGATCCACGAAGGATTCGGCGAGAAAGAAGGGATGAACTGAAATGCTCTTGTCTTGCGGATTCAGATGCGTGGGGTTGTCCTAGTTCATCTTTTCCCAACAATATAGTGTCCGTGGCTACCGTTCCTTTACCCTGGCTGTGCCGTTAGAGTACAACTGGGTGTGGCGGGCGATATAAACTCCTCCCCGACAAAGCCAGTGGCACCTGATGTTTAGGGAATTCAGGGAATCGTAACTTCATACCGAGCAATGATGTTGTGGACGAACTGAAAACGTCCGAAGTGTCATTTGCGAGGCCATGCAAAGTGTAGAGTATTTTTTAAAAAAATCTCCGTTACATTCATGATGCTAAAAATAACAATAGAGACTCGTGGAAATCGCCTTGATGTTTTGTTTCCCGTATGAAAACCACGAAGTACGATAATTATTCAGATTTCTTTTGTGGTAGATCTAGGTATTTTATAGATGATCATTGTTATCCACAGATTTAACCCAGCGTTTAGTAAAAAGACGTAGGTAAATGCCGAGACATTTGAATGTTTCGGAATAGCCGGTAAACCTTTCTTGTTCGAAGCGGATCAAGTCGCTTACAATACAAGAACTACCTTTTGTGCGTGGACAGTCATAACATGACTGTTACTCCAAACACTGACCAGCAGGAGGAGTAACTGTTGCTATATTGTATAGGCTATGCTGTTGCTTAAGGTTGCATGGTGGACTTAACCAAAAGACACCTGTAAGTGCATTCAACCGAAGTAGCCTATATGTCAGACCGGAAACTTCATAATTTCTGGAAAACCGACTTCTCAGAAAAGCAGTAAAAGCTACATACTAGGGCGACGCTAATCAATCTGTTGCAGGTGCAGTCTCTTGACGTGCGGGAATATCTTGATTGATATGAATTGGTGATTGATTTTCGAGCGTCTTTTATTTTAAGTGGATCACTCAGCGTTCAGAATCTTGTATGTAATAACAGCGATTAAATAACTATCACAGAACTATTTAAAATGCACAGTAAATCTCCTTAATTTTGCACTGCAAGTTCTAAAATCACAGCTCTAAACGAGCTGGGTGCGTATCCCGACATTTCCTGATTTCTGAAACGTTTTCCACACGTTCTGTAACTCGTAAACTTCATGCAGCATTGTAAGGCACCGTGGAAATTATTTGGAAGTACACTTAATACATCACCGCTTAATCATCAAAGTTTTTAGTAGTAACTTCGTAATTATGCGTTTCTGTAAAAGCCTTTACATAACCATGAATACGCGGGCGCTTCCTTATAAATAATTGGAGTTTAGATTAGTTGTAATCCATCATTGCTGAACAAAATGGCAATAATTACAACACATGCAAACGCAGTCCTACTGACGGTAAAATATATCACTTCGAAACACTAAACAGCAGGCTCCTAGGGCTCCAGACACAAATTGAGGTACGCAAGAATGCACTTCGACATACGTCATTGACTGTACAGTCCAATCTGTGTGACACATCAAGCTTCTGAGACTGTTAAGGGCATAATCTAACCCCAGCATATGAGTCTTTATGTCGCTAGACAGCATACTGGCTTTGCATGGTGCTTCTTGGAGCTCACCGTAACTGATTTCCCTCATATCCTGAGGAATAGTGAAACTAAAACGTTCAGCACCGCGGACAGCTCTCGCAGGAGTTACCAACTGGGAACACAAGGATGTAGACCATAAACCCATAAACCACAGCCTCAGACTGAAGATGTCTTTGCAATGCTTTGCCCTCGTTACTTATTAAAGTATAGAAAATGAAATTATCTGTACAGAATAGAAAAAAGTGACCTGTAAGCAATGACTTTTCCGGCTGCAAATGTAAACTCAGATCAGACAAAGAGGATCATGCTTTTGCTATGGCACTGTGGCTGTTTTTTCCACAGCATTTGTCTTGATCTTTGCATCTGTGGTGTTTTGTAAGAAGAGGATTAAATTGTGTTTGCAAAGTGTGTAATAATGCGTTGATTTGATCTTGGAATAGACTTAGATAGTTTTTTGATCTGCTGCCAGCACTTGGCTGTTTGATATGTTTTTGTGTGCATGTGTTTGCAGAAAATGGCACAGTTGATGCACACATAGCTCCAGTTTGTGATGCAGTGCGTGTAGCACATTTTAAACCAACACTCGAAAAGACATTGCTTTTGTTAAGCAACACTGCCAAATGAATTATTAATCAGAATCCCTACTATTACAGATACACATTCCCTCAACCAGCTGATAAGAAAGTGAAATAAACAAAAGCCAGGGCATAGATGGGCTTGTGGTTGTTCTAGGAAAAAAAAAACATGAAATTTAGCTGTGGGATGTATATTGAATTATATATTCTTTTTCTTCTCACAGCTATATCTCTTTGACAGGGGGCTTTGGAAGGAGAATCGCTCTCTGGTTGGAACCAGGGGGAGAAAAATGCAATGTTCTCAGAAGCTGTGATTTGCCAGCCTTACATGCAGAGAGCGTGCAACAGAACCACTGATATTGACTCCAATCCGGTATCAAAGGGAAAGAATTATAGAGCTGGGTTTTTCTTCCACTGGTCTAGCATTTTAATGTGCAGACAGATCATAGTCAAGTCGTGAAAAGGGCTCATGTTCTTGTCCTGACAAAGCCAATACGGATCTGACCAACAGATCGTTTACCACATTTCACTTTGTCGTCATCTAACAGGAACATTTGGAGGGGAGGGGGTGTTGCAGAATTACATTACCTCTCACACAAGCAATCCGGGTCGCTGGGTGGCTTCCACATTCACAAAAAACGCCTGTTGGCTTGGTGACCCGTGTTTCTGAAGGTGTGGGCTGCTCTGTGAGGGAAAAGGTGGCTAATTAGAGGGTTGCCCAATCTCTGGAGAATAGCATGTGAGACACAAGGTCTCTTCCCCACAGCCCCGACACTTCTCTAACCTGCGTTTCAGTGTGAATACATTTTACCGCCCTCTGATATTCAACACCTTATATGATGCATTTTCTTTTTGTCATGTTCATGATAAACTGTGTGGTGGTTCTCTGTTTCAGATGGTTTACAGATGGAGCTATATCAAGCGCACAGAAATAAATTTAGCAATGCAAATCAGGCAAGATGACCAAGTTCTGTTTTGTAACACTGCTTGGTTGCTACACGTTAGCCTGAGAAAGACCAGCCTGGTCGATATGGCTCCAGCTATAACCCACTTTGAACAGAGAAGGAAAAGCAGCTTACATAATAAACTCACAGTCTTGCATCAAAGGAATACTGCTTTTTATTTTTGGATGAGACTATAAGAAGCAGTCCAGGATTCTTTTACAAAGAGCCTGTTCTGCTTTTGATTTCATCTCAAAGTATGGTGTAAGATGTATTTTCTTTTTAATTTGGAGCTAATTTAATTGAATTCATTTACACTTTCTCACTCAGTCTGAGAAAGGATTCACCATGAAATTAGTGCATAGTAAACAACCAAAAAATGTAAGGGTTTTGCTCATATGTACTGTTCAGAATATGTAGGGTAGTGGATGGCAGGTGCTCAAAAGGTGACTACTACCCAAAAATCATTAGCATTGTATGAAATTTAAAGTCAATAAATGACCCCTTTTTGCAATTTATGCAATTTTCTGCTTTTGTTTTTTTTTTTCAATAAATACAGGACAAGTGTTCATTTTGTAGAAGCCAATAAAGACTTTTGAAAAAAGAGAACCAGAGAAGGCGAAAGTGTTGTAGTGAAATACATTTTTCAGACTATTGGATTGTGCTTAATCATGCTCCGCAAATCAGGTTTACTGAGTTCTCAGAGCAGGTTACCAGACAGCGAAGGAGTGGACCGCGCTGGAGGAGTGTTTTGGTGACGTGCCCTTGGGGGAGTTGTGTGGTGAACGCTGTATCTGTGCTGGCCCGGGCCCAACGGCTGTGCTGCCCGGGGGGGTGAGAGACGTGGGAGCCCTGCATAGGCCTTCATCTGAAATGTCAGAGAGAAAGAGTGAGAGAGAGCGAGAGAGAGAGAGAGTGAGAGGGGAAGGAAGTGGGAGAGACGCCTCCAGAGGCTGAGTCAGTCAGTGGGCTGCTCGAAATGCGAGATGCGTCCTGGGTTTTCGGCTGGATTCCCTCCATCTCTGACGATCAGAACTCCTTCCTGCAGAGTCAGTGACGGGCTATCTCTGCTCTTCAGGGGGTTTTCGGAGCATCTGACCGGTGTTAACCAAGATACTGACGGTCTTTGTGTCTTTTCTGTGCTGCTGTAAGGTCACAGAATGTCTCAGGGTGTGACCGCATGTGGTGCTATTCTTTTCTGTGCCCGATAGACTCTGAATGTTACACCAATACCTGTGGATGGTGAAGAGACTTGCACTACAGTGAAATTATATTCTAAACCCCAATCAAAATCAGCTGCTCAACACCTGGATATACTATGAAATGAGGCCAATGGAATATATGTAATATGGCAGCAAGTTGTTTGCCTTGGACAGAGCCTGCAGACAAAGGGGGCCAGCATAACCAGGCTGGGTTTTACCATTGCTGGACCGGGGCCTGGACGCCAGCTGAGGGAAGAGTGTTGCATGATGGGACAGGGCGAGGTTCATCCTCCACAAGCCAAACACAGTGTAGGGAGCGACGCTAATCTGAAGTCTGTTTCCATTAACAAAGAGAAATTGATCTTCCCCATTTCTTCTGAATCAAAACAACCTAAAAATGCCAAGCAGCTCATGAGTATGGGTTTCTAATTCCAGATGTCCTTGTGGGTCAGTGATTTTATTCTGTCTGGTTCCTGAGATGGTGTTGTACATTAAATTGTAAATTCTCTTCCAGGTCAGTGATTGTTTTTGGTCTGAACTTTCTGAAGTGAAGAAAGTTTTGAATTGGATAAATCATTCTGGCTCATCTGTCTGCGGCAACGACAGCCTCTTTAAAAATGCAATCTCCCAGAAGCGCTCTGGTGTTGTTTTCAGGTATTTCCTTGCTATTACACAGAGTAATGAACAGGTCTGAACAGCCGATATGGTCTGATTTTGCCCGGCCGTATCAGATGATATTGTTTTCAAATGTGAGCAATACCTTCTCACAGAGGCTTGCAACTGACACCAAAGACAAAAATAATGCATTATTAATGAAACGACATATAGCTGGACATACCTCTAGCATGAAAATAATCTTGTTAAGCTAGCCATGACAAGTTGCTTGCTTTTTTTGCTGCACTTAAATTCAGTTGGAAGTACATGCACTGGAAGGTGGCACTTCCCACACATCCTCTTCCTCTGCCCCACAATACTCCAGGTGAAGGTAAACTTCTCTGTGAACTCTAGTAAATATTATTTTCACCCAGCAAGTTATTAGTGCATGAAATAGCTTGCCAGGATTCATAGTGGAAGCCGAGATCTTTGTGTTGTATAAGACCAGGCAAGACAGTGCAAGATGCACATTAGACAATAGGCAAAAAGACGACCCTGGAGAGGCTGAACAACCTGCTCTCACAATTGCATGTGCTGTGCCCTTGTGTGATTCCAGAGGCAGATTGTCCTTGAGGCAGTTTTTCTTGAAATGACCTGAAGAAAGTCAAGGTGTTCAGCAGAAGGGATAAGACTTCATTATAAGGGAGCCTGGTTGCCAAGTTACAGTAATTTCATTGATGAACACTGCCACCTAGCGGTTGTTCTTCACACAGCATGCATCAGTGATTTCAGGTAACAAACCTGGTGCCACTAGAACAGTAATTGCTTTCGTGCCACAACAGGTTTAATGTCTTATATTGAAATTACACGTTGGGCTCACATGCCAACGTGTTGCTTGAGTAAAACCCAGCTGTATAGATGTACTGTCAAAAACCCATGGTGTATGATTGATTGTGGTGGGATTGATTATTTACTATGTGAATATTTAATCAGAAACAGCTGCTGAGTGAGTCAATCAGTAAAGTGTAAGAAGGTCTCTGTAAATGGGGAGGTGAGCAGGTTTCATTTTTAGTTGTCAGTATGAGAAATATAACATGTTCATGCAGAGAGCGGAAAGAAGTTTTTTGAAAGCACACTTAAAAAAAGAGAGAACATCAAAGCTTGAACAAATGAAAATTAAATTACCTTTATGAATATTTCACCTTATAACACAGACGTATGAAAATGGATGCATATAATTTGGATAATTGCTAAGCATTTACATGACAATTAGAGAAAATTTGCTACCTACATAATTAATTTGAAACCATAAATTGGGATCTTTTGTGTTTCAGCCAGTTCCCCATATGATGCTGAAATGTGTTTCTAACTATTGCAAAATTTTAGTTGTCAAACTGGCTACCTGACAGTGGCTGAGAAGACACTATTAAGATGGATAAAACTCAGCATGCAGCCGATAGGATCTCATTTGATTCTGCAAAGATCTCAGATATAACCCGCAAATCAGTTCTGGTTCACGCATCACAGATTGTGACATCACCAAGTGCCAGTTCCCGTCACACATTCAGAGAACAAGAATTTGATTGTGATGAAGGACAGGTTCTGCACAGCGTCTGTGCAGAACTGATGCTCGTGAATATGTCAGAAAGGTAACAGGCAGCGATAGGTACCAATATAAAGTCACAAGTCAGTCTGCGCGCACTTACAGTTTAATTATGTCACAGGCAGTATGATACTGGTTTCCTAATTCGAATTATATATGTGGAGGTTTACTTCAGGGTACATGTTAGCATTGTGTCCTGAATGGTATAGTTCTTATGTCGTGTGTATTGTGTTACACTTGCACAAGCTGTTTCAGATATGCAGCTGTGATCCAAGCACTATGTTTGGCGCTAATGCTTGTTCATACATGGTTAGTGGTGTCCTTTTTGTGTCAGGCTTCATGCCACTTTATTAGATGCAATCTGTAAGTTGCTCTGGATAAGAGCATCTGCTCTCAACAATGATGTGATGGTATGCATTCCTCAGGAGTTCTGAACTACATCATGTATTCCATGAAGAATGATGCCTATATACCAAAGCCATCATAGCTAATGTAGTGTCCTTCATAGCTTTCAGTTGTTTGAAATATACTGAATGTACATTTGAACCAATGGCAGAGGAACAGATAACATTAACTTCAGGTAGTGCCTAGCTAACCCCTAACAGCTATTTGATAGTAATTAAATATGTGGTATAATTGGTATAATCTTCACACTACATATTGAATTATGGTTGAATAGCTGGTCACTACCAAGCATTCCCTTGAAAGCTAGACTTGGAACATATCCATGTGTAAATTACTGAAAAAGACACTGGGTTTTGCAGCTGCCCCAGTAAGCTAATTCACAGTGTCTAGGGTACCACCAGTGGCTATGGTAACTTAGCCAGGTTGTGATTTGTTGAATAAAGTAAACAATTATCTGATTGCCTGTAATTTTTATAGGAGTGGACTGAGTCATTTCAAGTACAATGCTCTCACCATACCTAGCTAGCAGCCCAGTGTTTCTCCTGATGCTATAGCAGCTTCAGCCTACTGCAGCAAATGAAATTACTTTGAATTAAATCTGTGTCCTTCTCATCATATTACCAAGCAAGGGCACTTTAATATTAAGGAGCGTGTCTTCTACGGCTAAATGAATAAGATATGATGTAGAAGCAGCCAATGACATCCAAACACATGTAAGTCTGTTTGGTGCAACTTAAACTTCAAGCATTTTTAACTGTAAAAACTAAGTAGAAAACTTTTACTTTAATTTAGTTTCATTCATTTTATAAAGTATCAGATACGTAACAAATATATATTCAGCACTGTCATAAAACACGTTTTTCATGCTCTCATACGCTTTTATTTGTAACATTAACGTATTGCAGTAATTTTCCTTCAGAGTGTGGTAGAAATCACACAGGTGATGCATGTAGATAGGATTTACATTGTTGTGCACAGCAGTTGAACATTGCATGGGGCTGATGTGGTTGCCAATGACCTTGACTGTACGCCACGTCTTTCTCTGTAGTACGAGGTATTCCAGTGGAACATGAGGGAAGAGCCCTGCCGCTATTTGACTGCAAGGGGCTGTATCGGCCTGAGCTCCTGCAGTGTGAAGCTCTATGCAGACCCACACAGTGTCTCTGCAGATCTGAGTGTGAGTTATTGCAGCAAGGCCTGCTTCTCTTTCATTCCTGAGTCTTGGCTCCCCCATGGGAGGGGGTGGAGGAAGAGGTGGCTTGGGGGGGGCGGGGCAGGGTGGTTACTCAATATGCAAAACAGATACCACACTGCATTTGTCATACAAATGTGTAAGAACGCTGTGTAAATGCCAACATACTGCTACAGTCCAATTCTGTTTAATGCTATGCCTGTTCACAAAGTGACAAAGATATCCACCCAGACACATAAGACAAAAGAATTTATCTTTTTTTTTACTGCAACAGGATTTTGCCATGTTGTAGTATTAAAGACTGAGATTATTATTAAGAGAGGACTACTTTATATACGTTTGAGTACTTTAAATTTTTGGAAATTATGTCTCTCACTTTGCGTCGTAGACAGATTCTCTGAGCTTTTTCCATGAAACTCCATAATCAGCCAACAATATTCATACCGGCCTTGAAAACGGGATTTTAATTAGATGAGAAAACACCAGCGGGAACAGATACAACAAACTGAATCCTTTACTTTGCCAAATAAAAGACACATCTACATTCTGCAACCTCCCTTCTACATCCTTGCAAGGTATTAAAAATGGCACTCAGTACTTGAGTGGCAAATGCAACACACTGTCCAATCTTGCCATCAGTAACTGACCAACACTCAAGACCAAAGTGGTTTGCCTGGCCCGATTAAAAATGACTAAGGAGGGCAGATATATACAGGTAGCCTAGGCAGCTTAAGCTACAGAAATTTCAAAGCGTAACGTTGTGTTGGACGGCACCACCACACTGAGTCTGTGGCACTGTAAATTGTTGGCATGGCCCCCAAGAGAAGCATCAAGCCTCAGTGCCTAAATGTCATGCTGAAAAACATGTTAAGCGTCACATGCTGTCATGGCAACGCCCCCAAGGACCGGTCTGAACAGAGGCCAGTGGCAGAAGGGTCTCAGTTAGGGGACTGCGCATGCCAGAAACCTTGCAAAACAGAAGTGAACTTGCCTTGTTTGTGTACGTGATGTATTCATGACAAATGCCGCCTCCAATGTTTTCAGTGACTGTGAAACGTCACTGAAATCGTTAGGAAACACAAATCAAAGGGTCATGGCACTTTTACATGACCTGTGAGATTACAGTGCTTCCCGGACAAACACTGCTTACCGTATGTAGCATCATTTCAGACAAAATGAGGTGCCCACCACCCCGTAGGTCAGTGCAGTGGGCTTCTAAGGATTCACACATTCTGTCAATGTTCTACAACTCTACTATTATACCGTGGCAATACAATAAACGTGGACAGATTGTGCTCATTCATTTTCTTAAAATGGAGCAACAGACAAAATAATAGGCTATGGCCAACATACCTCCATTGGAGAGCCTGCCTGGTGTGGACAGTTGGTCATGACATTAGTACCTAAAAAGTAGGATTACTGTAATGAACAAACGTGTAAGGTACTGCCCCAATCACTTATCAGCGTATAAATAGCACAGATTAGTGCATTTTGAAAATTAGGAGGGTTATTTTAACGGCAGCTAACAAGATGAAACAGTATTGTAGCTAGGCTATTCATTAACGAAATGGAGCACAGTAATAGCCAACGATGTATTATCAGTATAACAAACAAAAATAACATTTACATTTAAATTTTCGCACTTTAGCAGACGTTCTTATGCAGACCTATTCACTAAGGACGAGTAAGCTACAAAATAAGAATAAAAAATAACCCAAATACATCATGGCTCGATGTTGAAAGACCTGAGAGGCGGCAGTTCGTCTCGTTCTCAAAAAACATCCCTGCTATAACCTGCTGCATGCGAGTTTGAGAGATTGACGGACTTCTGCGCAGCGGCGCGCAGTTCTGATCCTCGCGAACGCGCCGCTGCTTCCGCACCCCCCACCTTTGGCTGCTTGTGCGCATGCGCAGGTTGTACCAGAGCGCTGAGCGAAACTGAGGAAAAGAACGCCGTGGACCCTGCGGTTCGCTGTTTATTCAACGCGTTTACTTCAATGCATACCTGCCAAATTCAGCGGCAAGTTTTTTGTTTTTAGACACGCCACACAAGTACTTACTACCTAAAACCATGACGGAGCCACAGTCAGCGCTGTTACTCAGGAGACAGCTGGCAGGTAAATAAAAAGAAAATACCAGTCGCTTCTTAGCGCAATACAAAATATAGCTGGCTAACTATAGCTAGCTAAATGGTATTAGCTTTTAGCTAGCTGTTGAAGTGCTAGTGAGCTAGTTGTCTGTACCCACTGTCTTCAGGGTGATTTATGGTCGTTATTAGCTCGCTCGCTAGTTAGAAGAGTAGCTGGCTAGCTAATGTTACGTGTGGAGCGCCTACTTTCTTGCATGGCAGCTAGCTGGCTAGCTGTTAGAATGTGTTGTGGTTAGTTATTTCTTTAGCTAGCCGGCTAACGTCCCGGCCGGGGAGTGAAAAGTTAGCTGTCTGGCTATCGAACTAGCTTGCCAGAAAATTCGGGAAATTCAAGTGTCGCTAACGCGCTAGCTATTTCCGACGTGGTATTTTTGTCTGTGCCTTTTGGTGGCCTGTTTTATTTCGCCAGCTGGCAAATCTGACACTTTAGTTTATTTGCATTGACAGGCCAGCTAGCACGATAGCTTTCGCGCTAGCTGTCCATTTATTGTTGACTCTAATTAAGACAGTAGCCAGATAATGCCTGCTACTTCACTAACTAAACATGTATTTAGCTAGCCACTGTAATCACTGGCTTGCTAATTTGGTAGCAACCTAGCTTGCAAATAACAGCTACCAGCTAGCTAGCTGTCTACGGCGCTTTTGTTTTTTGTCACTTTAGTTAGCCCGACTTGACATAGATGGGGAACGGAATGGGGGCAAGGGCGCAAACGTGGTCCCCGCACTGCAGCCAGCTATATGTTTTTTCCCCCCAAGAAATGAGACGTGGGTTGCCGAGTGTGACATTTTTACAGCGAGGAGTGCTCGTTTGCGGTCCGATTCACTTCTTTTGTCCCCCCGTTTTCTTTATGGCACTCGGCGAGTGACAGCCTTGCCAATCCGCGTCCGCCTGGCCTCACGGCGCATGCGAGCGCCTGCGAGAACCCCATGTGCTACGTGCCTCGAGCGAATCGATTTCCTACCAACATTTAGTAAACAAGCGATGTTGCGAAGCCTGTCCCCAGATATCTCCCAGAAAAGAAATACTTTATATGTTTACCGTGAAAATCTGATGCCATGTTTGATAAACTAGCCACACGCAGGGGGCAATGGCAGCCCATAATCACGGTATTCCTTACTTCATTTTACATGCAGTAGAGCCTAAGATGATAGCAGTGGGAAAAGATGCGAGAGTAGAAAGCTAACATTTTGCTAGTCGACAATCAGCTGTGCGGAACATACTTTCATCATACAATTTTAACAAAATTACATACATTTACATTGTTGCAAAAGCATAGCCTGTTTGTTGATTTTAGTGTTCTGGGTGATGGATGGGGGGACCGTGCTTCTAAGCACATGGGCAAAATTACTGTGGTGTCTGAGATCTTCACAGTGCAACAATGATAATAATGAAAAAAGTAAATCGAGTTTTTCGGTGTGATGCACTTTTACAAATATGTAATCTGAAAAAATATATGAAGAGTGCAATAGTTTCTCACAGTTGTTTTGCAGGGAACACATTGTTTTTTTAATGCTGAATCCTTGAATATACTTTAATTTCCTGGTCAATGTGACATGTTGATGTTTGACCCCCTTTCGCAGGTTATAGCTGCAGTATTAATTAGGGACAGAAATATTGCTACATTGATCAAAGTAAAACTCTGACAGATTCACCACTGTTATTACACAGGTCTTACTTGTTTTGTACAAAATGACAATGAAAACAAAATGTTACAAGGACACTCTTCTGAGTGTCCAACATGTGTTACTCACTAACTACTGTTCTGTTTAACATTTATTTACATCCATTAAAATGGATAAATTCAACCTCACATCAGTGCATATTTGCGTCCCTGTGTGTATACACACATGTATTTGCAATGTCATAATTTCACACAACGGCAAAAGGTGCTGGAGCAGTCTCCAAACATGGTAATTTGAACTCCATGTAATATTTCTAGCTTTATGTGGAAAAGTGAGGCATACTCTGCAGCATAAATTAGTCACACATATGACACATTCTAAGATTCATGTGTATTATGCTTGGAATTTACAAGCTAGCAGAGTGCATTCTTGCATTTCACACCCACAGTCTCTGGTGAGGTAACAGGCCAAGAGGGGTAAATTGTTCATATGGGACATTTAAGGAGAGCATGTAGGAGTCTTAAAAGTTGTGATGAAAAGCAATAAAAATGTATTATGTGTTAGAGGAGCATTTAAGGATAAACCTTACCAAGACCATAAATGTAAAAAAAAAATAAATAAATAAATAAATAAAATCAATGGCTAACCATAGGTTCAAACAAGGGGGAGCTGATGTGAGCCTACGATCCATCATAGCACACAAATGACAACTTGATAATTAAGTTTTGCCATGTCATACAAATCTTAAGTTTTGCGTCATAAGCAGTATTTACATTCACTGTAAAATAAACAGTGTGCTTGACTAGACACTAAGTCAGCACTACACAGGCACCGTTGTGCGATACGCAGCTTCCCTTTTGCTATAGTCCCATCTCTGCCTTAGCAGTGCATTGATGTAACACTCTGTAATAACATCACTTATTCTTTATGTACAAGCTGAGAATGTCCCGTGAAGGTGACTGCATACTAAGACCACATTGCACGGCCTCCACCCGGAGCTCTAAGTTCTTTTGTAGGGCTCCCTTTCAGTTAGCAGGGTGGAGGATATCGTTAACATGGCCAGGATAATCAGCAGGCCGAGTCCCAAATGTCTTAGTGACCTGTAGTTTGATATATATATATCAGTAGAAAAGGGGCATCATACTATTCGTGACAACACAAATACAGTGAATATGGTGTCCTTCCTTCAGGTAACAGGTGTAGAATGCAGATGTTCCAAAACCAAGCAAGAATCAGATTCATTGTCCCCACAGATATTACAGTTAATAACTGCATCTGTGCTAGTAAAATGTTAAGTAGCTGTTGTTCCAACAACAATTAATAAACTATTTTTAATTGTTTTTAATCCTCTGTTTAATGCATGGCATCATAACTGGCTTGCCTACCAGTATAATTTATTTTTTGTGTTCATGTGAATATGCAGCATATCGTGTATGTCCTCCTGGTACAAACAAGTTCAGTGAATATTTGTGTTTGTATTGATATACCACTGCTTGTAAGTCTCTAGTCACATACAGGCTGCTTGTTATGGTGCAAAAACATATTTGCATAAGGATATCGATAAAGTAAGACATGCTGAGCTGGAGCCCGAGGTTGGATCCATCCAAATGCAGTGTTAAATTACAAGTATGTAAAATATGATTTAATTATTCATTTTATTAGTGTTATTTTTTTTTTTTACCTTAGTTTCTCAGGATAGTCTGGCATGCCCGCTTCAGACAGAGACAAGGAAAGCCAGTATTTGCAGTGATTGAAATACGATGCAGCTCGTCAGGTTATCCCCGCGTGCTGCTACCCTTCCTCTGGGCTGGGGGGTCCTTGTCAGGTCATAGCCAGTGGACTGTATTTCACAGGGTACACACAGAAGGTCCTCCCAGCCTGATATCATTACACTTTGTCGTGTTGTGCAGTTTTAAATGGGCCTTGGAGTAACAGTTTACGCACCGCTGCGTAGTATGGTCTTGCTGCTGCGCGGAGATTGCCTGAACATGATTTGGGGCTGTTCCTGTTGCGTAAAACCAGCTGTTTGTTCCCGGTACCCCTGCTCATGTGCGTGCTCATGTGCAAGCCGGGCCAAGTTCTGAACAGCTGCAAGCCCTCCAAAACCTGTCTGGCGTGTACTCAGAAATCCCTCCTGACTCATGCTTTCTGAGAAGCCGGGATTCCTGCCGTCTGACTCTGGGTCTCGCCTGTTATTTCAGTGTAGACGCCCCGACATGTACTTTTGGGGTGCAGGCCATCTCTCAGGTAAAAATCAGTAGATACCCCCACCGTTTCTACATGCTCAGCTAACCCCCCCCCCCCCTTCAGCCCCCCAGTACTGCTACTTGCAAAGTCATCGGATTGCACCTGACCTCTGCTCTTACGGGTAAGCAACGCTTACCCGTTCAGATTACAGGTCGCCCGTGTCAATGTGCTATTAATAACCGCCCAGTGCTACTGTCATGGTAAACATGCCTCATCAACCCAAAGAATAATGGCACTGGTGTTTTAAAATATGTAGTGTGGGTTATGATTAGAGGTAGAGAAGTTTATAAAACAGAACAAGTTTTATGTAGTTATGGTGTGTATTTACCAGGAATACGCTACACAGTGAATGCGGTTTATTTAACCTTTAAGCTATTTTAATGTGTGTTAACATGTGCTCGCAGTGTAAGGTTTACACCATAGTGTGTTGTAATAGGAGATTTGCACTGTTGCCGTGATGGTTTGCAACTTTCTGAAGTGTAAGAGAACAAATTTCTCATCTGCAAAAAGAGTGTGATATTTTCGCAGCTAAAACTTGCAATGCTTACTTTAAATTACTTTCTAAATATTCGTAATAAATATTAATTTTGTAAAATGTCATAGTCAGATGTGAGGAATTGTACAAAAGAATGGAAGATAAAGTTAATTTCTTGCATGACTGTTAAATGATGCCTAAAAATATGTGCACTTTAGGAACATAATCTAGAGAAATAGTTGTTCACATCCTTTTTAAGTGGTAACAATGTTAAAATGCCTGCTGTAAATCTCTTTGAACATGAAGCGTAGAATTAATGGGAGTTTTATGTTTAAATGGGTCTGGACTATTACCACAATTACCATTGTAATTGACCCACCCTTGATTGTGGAGATGTTGTGTTGCTCGTTAAAATGCTGATGTTGAGTGTCAAGATGGAATATGCGTTCTGACATGGATATAGTGTGGGTAGCGGTGGTTTTGGGATGGATCCACTTTGCTTTGTTTTTAAATCCATCTGATTGCATGAATAGGCCCACTGCAATTCTGGAGTGCTGTGTTATGTGGGACAAAACATGCAGCCTTCCATGCGCAGTCTTTTTTTTTTTGTTGGTTTGTTTTTTTGCTGTTCTGAGTGGGTGTTTAGGGTACAGTGTGCTGTCTTGTGAAGGCTGTTTTCTTTGGCTTACCTTGAAGCTGTAAGTAACCGTGTTCGTAACAATGCGGTGCATCTCCTCTATGTGTTCCTTTCTCTTTCAGAACTGAATAAAAACCCTGTGGAGGGCTTCTCAGCAGGTTTAATAGATGACAATGACCTTTACCGATGGGAAGTTCTAATTATTGGTCCTCCAGATACGCTTTAGTAAGTATAGTATTTTTTTTTTCTTGAGAGAAACGGCCATTGATTATTTGATGTCTGAGTTATTCTATAGCACGGATTTTAAGAAGCAGGTAGAAGGGTAATGTATACAGGGTTTGAAGCATTTCCCCCCATTTTTCACAAACATTTTTAGTTCTGTATAAATATATTATGAGGAAAAAATATGCTTGTACAGCTTAAAACTTTCATGAATGCCAGAATGTTCTGAAAATGAGCAAGTGAAGTATCATCTGTCAGTTATTTTAGGAGATAATGACATTTTAATATGATATCCGTGTAATAGGGGATTGTTAAAATTAATCTTAAATTCTGAGGGTTTCCTGTGTTTAGCATCTGTGTTTGTCTTTGTTCACAGTGAGGGGGGTGTGTTTAAGGCCCATCTCACCTTCCCAAAAGATTACCCGCTCAGACCCCCCAAAATGAAATTTATTACTGAAATCTGGCATCCGAACGGTAAGTTCCTTCCTCTCGGCCTGCCCGCATTTTCCCGCTGCGCTAAACCGCCAGTCTAACGAGCGGTTATGTCTGTGTGTTTTTCTGTTTTTGTCTCTCATTTGCAGTTGACAAGAGCGGTGATGTATGTATTTCTATTTTGCACGAGCCCGGGGAGGATAAGTATGGTTATGAGAAGCCAGAGGAACGCTGGCTCCCCATTCACACGGTGGAAACAATCATGATTAGTGTCATTTCCATGTTGGCAGATCCCAACGGAGACTCCCCTGCAAATGTAGACGCAGCAGTAAGTGTGCTTCACTGTGCTTGAGTGTGTCTGTTTGCTATTAAATCTTTATTTAAAAGAGAAGAAAATTTATATATTGTTCACATAGGGGGCACAGCAGTAGACAGCAATATCATATATTGCATTAATTCTCTGTATTTTTTTGTTTCTATTTTGCATGTTTAATTTGAGGGTGTGAAGTTTGTTTAGCAGGAGTGTAGACACATTTTGAAAAACGTTTGAAGCTAGCCTTCAGTAACCTATGTAGCAGATGTTCACCGCGTTATTGTGAGGCCTTTTCTTTAGAGCTTTCTATGGAAAATTTAAATTGGCATGGCATTGAGAGAGAACCAGTATATGTCTGGGAGCAGAATATAAGCGTGTCTTTCCTTTGTCTAACAGAAAGAATGGAGGGAAGACAGAAATGGAGAGTTCAAAAGGAAAGTTGCTCGTTGTGTAAGAAAGAGCCAAGAGACTGCCTTTGAGTGACATTCATCCAGCAGCGTGTAGCTTCACTTTTCAGGGTGAGTGAAGTTCCCTTTTTACCTCTGTAGCACGGTACACACACACACACACACACACACACACACACACACACACACACACACACAGTATAAGTACTGTTTGAACTCATTCTAAAACTCCACACCATCACATTTCATTTACAGTGTGCTAACCTTTAAACAAAAAAACGAGACCATTTAGAATTGTGCAGGTACTGAGTGTGAAGGCCGCTGTCTGTGATCCAGGCCTTCACAGTGAATGCAGCAGTGAATGCAGGTAAACTGCACGCCACCATTGCACACTGGCTGGTAAAGGTGCCGTGCCGTCTACAAGGGCTATCTGTCAGAATGCAACTGTCCGGCTCTGTGACTGCGTGCACCCTACACAGTAGCGAGAGAGTTTATTTCTTCTAGAAAATGTCCTGTTCCACAGTGACCTTTGTTTGTTGTAGCTAGGAAGGATTCACGCTGTGAGAATATTCACATTCTGACCAGTTCGTCATAGCTAGCATGGGTTCATTCTGGGAAAGTCCACACCCCGACCGCAGTTTGTCATAGCTAGCACGGATTTGTTCCGAGAAAATCAGCACAGTAATTACAGTCCGCTGTAGCTAGAGCGGATTCTGTTTGAGAATGTCAGTGAGTTTACTTCTTCACACCGAGACGATGTCGTTATGTTTATGCCACTTGGAGGATGTGGAGGAGTGTGCTTCTTTAAGCGGCGCGGAGATGTAAGCCGGCTACTGCTACGCAGAAACGTTCAGTGAGCGTGTGCATGTGCGATGAGTTTGCCGAGGCTCTCCGCTGACAGCCTGAAGACGCAGTAGCTCAGTGGGAAGAAGGTGTGAATACTGCTGTCAACACACCCTTAAGCCTAATGCGCGTGGTACGAGTTTGGAAAATTACAAGTGTTTCAAACCTGTTCCACACAGTTAGACCAAAAAAAAAAATCCTGCAAGACGGCACAAGATACTAGTCAGCTCCATTATCGTTTATCTGATGCTCTCTCTATCTCCTCCCTTTTTCCATAATACTGACTGTCCATCTGTCCATTCCAAAATCAGTCAGGCTTTAAAACACTTAAAAGCAAATGAGTTTCATATCTATATCCATATAGACAGATATAGATATGCACACGCTGGCACACACACATTTTAATGAAGAGCAGTTAAAGTTGTTATAAAGAAGCAAGTGTCCTTTACTGTGTATCTGCTGAACGGACTAGGGTCCTTTCGCTTCATGAATATTAATGAAATAAAAAAATAAAACTGGATCTCGTCTTGATTTAGCTGACGAGCATATGAATAGCGATCGGGGTCATTGATTAGTGATGTGCCGGTGGGCGGCTAGCAGGGAAATGTACGAAAGGCAGAGGGTTTGTGCCTCTCATCCGGGTCAGCGTGTCGCCTTTGCTGCCATCTGTCTGAAGTTTGGTCAAGCACTCTCCACAGGGCACACGGATGCCACTGTGCCAAATCTCAGGTCGTTTCCACCAAAAAAGGAAAAAAAAAACTGCAAAGAAAATGGCCACCATCTCCTTCCCCCTGCCTCTTGTCCTCTGCATGCCGTAGAGATGCTTTCTTCCCCCTGCTTGCTAGGACGAACGGAAAACCTCCTCTTGTTGTTGTCCACAGGTCTCCAACTGAGAAACAGCACGGCACTATTTTCCTGCACTCTACACAGCCATTGCCAGACTGGTCCTTAGTGAGCACCGGCGGGCATGGGATGGCAGAAGCAGGCTGTGGTGGAGCGCAGTGCCAGTCACGGATGCTGACCACAACGACGACAACAACAACAATAACAACACGGAAAAAAAAAAGCCTAGCAAGTGCCAACTTTAAAAACGTCAAGCGATGATTCTGAAGTCTAAATGAACTGCTTCAGCTTTCAGGAAGAATTGTAAAGAGCTGTATATACTACACAAACGTTAGGCCGGATAATATATGAACTGTTCTTATCCATCCGTAAAACCCAGTACCAAATAAGGAGCGCTTTCTGTATTTGGAGTATGAATCCTGTAAATTCCTGCCCAGACCCAAGCTCACCCCCCAAGCCCCCTCCCTCCTTCTTTTCCTTGTGTGCTGTGACAGCAAGCTTTGGGGAAGGGTGGTGGCTCAAACTGGGTTCGGCTTTACATCAGCATCCTGCAGTTAGCAAAACTTACTGGCTCTCTAAAATAATTAGCACCAAGGTCAAGGGTCAAACACTCCTCACTTTCTCGAACTGAAAACAGTGTTTAGGAGGGTACAAAAAAACTAATGCTTGTCATGTTGGGTCCCTTCTCGCTTTCATCCCCTCAGGAAGAAAAATGACCATAAATCGTAGTTATTTGAAGATTTTTTTTTTGGTTGTTCTTTTAAATTAAGGTGATCATACTTTGATGGCTTTGGTTTTCCAGCATAACATGGTTGATTAGACCTTGTGTGACGGGGGTTGAGTTGCTTCAAATGGATGTTTTCAGCTGAAGTGTTGCATGTGAAAGAGCTTTTTTTGTGGTTGACTTAATAGTTTTACTCTTTTTCTAAAGTGCCTCCTAGTAAATTGCTTGGTAAGTACATACTGCATTACACAAAAGTTCAGGGCAAAAAAAAATTCTGAATAAATTGCTAGGCACCCATTAAGTGCCCCTCCCCGTTTTTTTACCCTTTATACCTGGATAATTATAAACAGTGCATAATAATTAATAACAATTTGGTGTAGCAATAACTTTTTTCTTTAGTGGATGGTGCACCCTTTGCAGTTTGTTTTCAGTGTCAAGGAGAGATCTGGGACACTTGGAACTCATCTCTCCTGATGTTCACTTATCGAAGCAAATTGTTTTTAACAGCTTGTTTTGTGGTGTTATAGGTAGGGTTTATTAAGCATGCTTACTCGTAGGTTTTCGTGCTTCTTGGTTTATGTTTTTGTTTTTGTTTTCGGTGTGCGTGTCGGTGAGAGTGCTTGTGAGTGTGCGTGTTGTGTCTCCACGTGTGAAAGTGTGTGCATTTTAAGAAATTTCCCTCCTTTATTTTTTATTTTATTTTGGCTTGGATGGACTACTGCAGTTTTCTTGCCTAATGTACAAAGACAAAATACTGATGTATATTTTTCATGTAATGGAGATTGTCACCTTCTGTAGTGAGTTCTTCCAAAATATAATTTGTTTTCCAATAATTATTTTTGTACTGTGTCTCTGACTCAGCTCCGAGGTCCGGTGACACTACATTGACGTAGCTGATTGAGGGTAATTAAGTTGAGAAGCTGTTTATTGTCTCACCTCTTCGCTTGTTTTTCCACTGTTTCATGTGTCCTCAGTTCAGGTGAAAGCAATTAAGAAACAGGACAGAGGTACTTCACTCACAGTCAGGAAGGTTTGCCCAAAGAATATGAAGGGCATTTTCTATAATCTGAACAAGTTTCTGAAAGTTAAGGCACTGGTATTGCATGCTGGCGAATGTGGTTTTGGTCATTTTCTCCATAGGACGCGGTTCTGAATCTGTCACCTTCAGTTGGTTGCTCTGCTGCACTTTGTATATTGACCGGGTAGTCAGCTCTTTGCACTTCACATGTAGAGGGATCTGTTGTTGAAGAGTGCTGACACTGTGCTGAGTTGCTGTCTGGTTAGCCTTCAGTGGGTGTGGTCTCAAACAGAACATCCATATTGAGCAGAGGAATGCAGACACTACCAGAACCTCTGGTTACCAGTCAAAACCTCCCAGCTGCAGGACGGAAGGAACGCAACAGTTGAATATCTGATCATAGTAGAATATCTGTGATTACACTGCGCATCACCTGTTACATCACAATGGGTGCAAAGAAGGTGAAGTCTGTGGCTTTGCTGTTTGGGCTTTGACAGATTCTCAGCATCACATTTGGAGCAGAATGCAGGAGCTAGCTTTGTCTCCAAGTGGATACTGTGTACTCCATATGCTGTTTTACTGCATAGCAAGTGTTTGGTGGTGAATTCCAACCGTGTACATACCTATACCAAACTAGGACCAAAAAAAAAAACACCACAAATGACAGTCCTGTCTGAGATTGCATTATGAATGCTATTTCATCGTATCGTATCTATTTTTGATGGCAGTCCTGGGAAGGCAGTATTTATAGGAATTCAAAGTAGTCATGTGAGATGTGTTTTGATGCACCCATCTGCTGCTTGCATTATGTGAAATCGTAATCGTACGAGGTTGCTTTTAAGTCTCAGAAACAGCGGGCTCAAACGATGCGTGTTATTCACACTCCTCGGCTAGAAGGCGAGGGCAAACGGAGATCTTGCGTTCTTGCCTACGCCCATCTTCCCCAGCCCGTGAGTCATCGGCCTTTTATTGCTCTTGCTGTTTGGTGCAGTATCTTGGAGGGTGCTGCAACATCAAGCTGCTCTCTGCAAGACGGAGGCAGCCCGGGCGGCGGTGTAGCATAGTGGTCACGAGTCCTGCTCCTTAACCAGAAGGTTGCCGGTTCGATTTCCTGGTGGGGCACTGTTGTTTGATTCCCCTTGGGCAAGGTACTTAACCCACAATTGCCTCAGTAAAATATCCAGCTGTATAAATGGATAGCATTGTAACTGATGTGAGTCGCTCTGGCTAAGAGCATCTGCTAAATGCCAATAATGTAATGTAATAATGAGAAACCCCAGGGATTGGAGTGGTGTTCCGCTGCTGTCCATATCAGGGAAGGTATTCATTCTGTCCAGATCCTTCTAGAGAGAATTAAAAAAAGAAGCGGGAAGACCACTGCTTCAGGAGTCAGCTGGGGCCTCCGCGGGCAGAGATCTTGTAAGGATAGGATAACAGCTCTTCGGAAAAAAATGGTGTCTTTTCAGCGCAGCTCCTCTCAGAACATCTCATGCCTTTAACACTACCACGGCTTTTTTAAAATTAATCACGTGCCCTTGCAGAAACATCTCTCGGTCGTGTGTTAGAAGAGATCATCACTTTGATTTGTTCTGTGTATGACTGCTCAACTTGCTAAGTTGTCCACAGTGGCTTCTTGACTGAATGTTGATATTCAGAGTGTGTGAAGGATGCCTGATGTATGAGTTTGGTTTTGTTGCTGACTGTAGATTGACTAATAAAAAACAACAATGCAGATCACCATCAAGCAATCCAGGGGACCCTGTTCAAACAGCCAGAGGATACCGATTTTGCAGACAATGCTGCGCTTGTCCCAGCATCAGGACCACTTACTTAAAAGGGTTATTCCCCTGGCAAGAGCTGGCAAGAGTGCACTTACAGTTAGCAAAGACTGTGCAGAGCAACCAGCCCAACAGCTGTAGTGTCCCACTGAGAAGTGGAGGAATGGTGGAGGTAGAGGAATGAAGTTGAATGAACCTCGGCAGGATTGTTAGCATGAATGACCTTACAGGCCACCATACAAAAGGCAGGATTTGGAAAGTGGCAGAGGCATTCAAGACATTGACGCCCCTGTGGGAATGAAAAAATATAACAATATAAAATATGACAGTGCAAAGTTTGTCATGCTTTTGGCATGCGCAACCTGGCTTGCAAGAAAATCCTCCGCACAAAGGCACACAGTCAGAGAGCGAAGATTGTCCCCGTCATCTGATCAGAACTGTCAAGATCAGCTGGACCTGCAAAATAGCAGAAGTGGAGCTAGCTGGTGCACACTGCAAAGCCTCCATCCAAGGGAGTTTACCATGTGGATCCCACAGGAAAGAACAAAAAGACCCCATAGCATCCAGAGAAGATCATTCAGATGCTCTGGCATTTCTGGACACAGGCAGAAGTTTGACAGAGCGAAGTGGAACCTTTGGGGTGCCTGTGGTCCACTAAGTAAAGGGTTTAAGAAGGGGAGCGCGTAGCTGAGTCATTTCCTTTTAAGCTGATGCACGGTGTCATGAAGCAACACAAGGTCCTGGACACACAGCATTCACTTCTACTGCAAACAAAGGCTGCAAGTAAAAGCTGTAACTGGCTTCAGCAAGCCAACTTTCATAAGCAATATAAACACAGCTGATGTATTATAAACATCTGCTACTGATCCATAGTAATCCCTGAGCTTGAAGTGTATTGTGAAACATTTTGTACAGAGGTGTAACCTGCTCTGGATTAGAAGTCAGTGAGATTTAGTTCTTTCAGTACAACAGATTAAGAAGGTAGTTTTTTTTTTTTGGTAATTTGCACATATTAGCTGAGCAACGAAACCTTAATAGATTTCTCTTTTTTCCTCTCGCGCCAATGATTTGTACATGATAAGGATCATGTTCTGACTGGTTTTTCCATAGCTAATAATAGTTTTATTGGATGTATTGGCTTTGAAGCTTTGAAAGCAGTATTGGTTCACTGCTAAAAATGTAGGGTTTATGAAGTGTTTTGATCATATTGTAAACCCTATATTTTTAGATAAAAATGCAGGGTTTATAAAATTTTGTGTGGTTTACAAAGTGTGCGGATCAGTTTAAGGGTCGTCCCAGACAGGATTTGAATGACGTCCCATATAATGTCATTTCTTGGAGTTACTGCCTTTACTTGCATAATTTCTAACATTTGTTACACCATGATTCTATAGGAAGACAGTAAGGTTTGGGAGAATTGGTTTGGCCCATTGATATATGTTAGGCATTAGCTTACATTTGAAAGGCAGGCATCACTTCAGTTCTGCTGGTCCTAATACAGTGACATAAGGCAATAACCCCCCAGGACCTGAACCCACCCAGGGTCGCCCTGGCAACTCCACTGACCTGCATGTGCCACCCTGAAGTGCAGGACAGTGCAGCTACACTTACAGTAACATGTAGGTTGCGTGGAACATTGTCACTATATAGGAGAATCAGTATTTTATATAGATTTGCTTTGAATTACTGAATTAAATCCATAATTCATGTAATTTAACAATTAGAATTTTAAAAATGAGTAAAGGTATATTTGTTCAAGTATATGGCATCTAGGATCATATTTGAAAAATAGATGTTAGGTGTATCATATTGTGAATACTGTTTTCCAACTTAATCACCATAATGAAGTGAATGAATTTTTCTTTTACTGAGAATTATATCTGAGGCAAAAAATGGACAGCAAAATTGGATTATTGGCACTTAGTTCTGAAAGTCTCACTTATACGATTTTTATGTTAGGGAATTCAAAGAAATCGTCTGTCACCTGGACCTAGGTATGTGTAAGATAGGTGTGTGGCTGGCAGGACCTCATGACTATAATAGACCTGGTAGATTTCATAGCTGCTTCATCAGAGAATATGTATACAGGGGCCTAGCTGCCATTCTCTGTACCAGCTGAAATGAAATTCAGAAAATGTTAGTCATTATTGAAGTGGTGCTTTTTCCTCATAATGCAGTGTGATGATGACACACACTGAATACAATGAAAGCTACTAATGGCTAGTATTAGATATATGGGATATGTGCTGTTATGCTGTTATGCTGCCATGTTGTAATAAACAACCTGTCTTGCAATGCATATCTAGGAGACTTCAATTTATAAGATGATTACCAATAATTTACAGACCGCACCATCTAATCTAGCACAAGCAAGAGACTTGGAGATGTATATGTATAGCTAATGTAAAGCAGAATAATAATAATAGTTATATCCTGATGTAGAGCAGTTCATTACATATTCACATTGAAAAAAAATATCTGACTCCTTCAATCTGTTTAATTAGCTCCCATTCATTGGCAATGGAGATATGTGAGGGGATGCATTTCGAGCTGAGATTAAACTGGCTGTTCAGTTCATACATTCACAGAGTTTAATTCACCGCATATGTAATTCATGTCAGCTGTGCAGATTTTTCCCTTATTTTTCCCCCACATTTCCCAACAGATTTATTCTTAAAACTCATCTGAAATTACACTTCCAAAAATAGCCAGCAGAGGGAGATCTAGCACCACCGTGCACTCCGGTAGGAGAACGCAAAGTGGTCGACTATTAACACTTGTTTTGATTAAATATAATTTCCAGTCACTCAAGTACATGCACTATTGCATGCCTGTGATTAGAAATAATTTCCAGCCACTCAAATAATGCTGAACATATTTGATAGTTACACTGGAGCAATTACTTACAGGATTCTCTTTGTGTTATAAGCGATGGAGGGCAGGAGAATAAGACTACACACCTTTATATTTACATCAGCTGCTTTAACAGGGGAATGTTTAATGGAGTTTCAAAATCAGCGGGGCCAAAATAAAGGGTACCGCAGTTCACCACTGGAATAAGTGGAGAACATGACGTAATTGCACTGTAAAAGATGCTGTTGTTATCACTGGGCCCAAACCATCTGAAATACGAATCACTGTCATTAGATGGTAAATGCCCTAGTCCTGTTTTTGATATCTATATGGTGACTATCTCGTTTTGATTCTCCAGGCAATTAGCATTGCTCAAGGGGGAAAACGATACGTAAAAGGGGTCCTGACACCCCCAAATAATGACTAATTTGTGCTTTTAAAATTATTGTTATTTCTTGTTTCTCAGAGGAGCAATCTTACCAGTTTTACCATGCTAATTAGATGCAGTTATTACAAGGGGATCCTCCACTCCACAATGGTGTCATTTCTCGCACCCTCAGAATTATCTCGGTTTTCCTGTTGTGGTGTAAGCCCTTATTTTTCGCAGAGAAACTATTGAACATGTTGTCACTGTGAGGGGTATTGTGAAGGCGGCATTGGATTGTACGTGTTTTATCACGGAGGCATATGGGCACCAGTGATAATACAGATTTCCCATGGAGAATTCAAAGCAGATTATTGTCTGTCAAGGTCGCTGACAGCCTGGTTACTGTGGAAGGTGGGTGCGCTTGGAACAGCTTGAAGAGCAGTGGTCGTGTTGTGGTGCAGTTTTGCATGTTTCTACAGGCAAGGAAAAGACGGAGTGCTGTCCTTGCATTTTGTCTAATGCATACTACTTTGCTGTTGCGTGGCGACAGCCATTGAACTGAATCGACCCCTTACTAAACACACACATGCACAATGCGAAGACTCGGTATGGAATTCTGCCACGGGATTATTTGTACCCCTGAGAGCTGAGAGCTGTGCGAGCTGTCAACCTCTGGAGCACCTTTGTCGAACCGCATCAGTGATTTTGACTGACGCAGAATCCTCACGTTAAAACAAAGCGCGTTTATGACAGCAGAACTGTGAATCCCTTTCACTTTGCGTTGTGAATGTACTGCAAGCGGCAACACACTACTGTCACTGGCAGCGACCACGGAACACTGAACCAGACTGCGCCATGAGGCTTTGCAGCTCCGAGCATTAATTGATTTCTGGCAAGTGATTCTATTGCTGGAATTGCTGGCAATAATTTTTAGACGTTTTAACTTTCCAAGCCCAAGTCTTCAATGCAGAACTTGTGTCTGTCCGCTCAGATCTGCCACTGAGAGGACTGACGCTTTCCCAAGTGTGTTGCATAAAAAAACGAATATCTCATGCTAGATCGCAACAGCAAGAACAGAAAAAATATGTAATTTATGTCCAGTTCTGCACAACATGTCAGGTTTTAGTTCTCAACACAGACCGATGGGACCTGGGAGTTTAAGAAAGTGCTCTGGACAGCAAGTACTATACAACAGTACAGCAATTATGTCCGGGTTTCCCCTAGCCCGTGACCCACATACTCTCCTCATGTGTACCCTATCAAGTCTGTTGTTGCTGTGAAATCATATGAACTTAAAATGAACTAACCACAATGTGACTAATTAAAGGAAGTAAAATGTAAATATGATGCCGTTTTTCCCTAAGTAAACCTCTTTAGAGACAAAAGTATGGGTTTTATGGGTTCCGTGAAAAAAGGAAGTGTTAAATGATTCTTTGGTGTAACTGTAGCATGTAAAAAACTACCAATACCAAAACCGACCAGTGCTCTAAAACTGTACTCTTGGCTTTGATGAATAGGCTTAAAAATATTATGCTTCAATCACCACTTAAAGGGACTCCCAAAATCAACATTGTTGAGCCAAACGATATTCATTACAGAACCTTAATCTGACAATTTAAGACATATTCAGCCAAGAGGAGTTAGGAAGACATTTTGAGAATAAATGATATGTAGCGCCAGATATGTACAGTATTTCACCCTGAGCGCATTTTACCATACTTGAAAGCTGTGTCATAAATCATTCTTCTAACTTAAGAACGACCCCATGGGTTTTAGAGGCCTAATCCATGTAGAGTACATTTAGGATTTGCCTGTTGAGAGATACTATTGTAAATCAGTCGCACGATGGCACTGATCATGATAGCGTAGAAGCAGAGGTACTGGATAACCGCAATCACGGGCGTTTCACCTGAAATAATTCCCAAAAGCGTAATAAGATATATCCCGTTAATAACGTATGACGATGGCTAATGTAGGCTACCTAGCGTCAGCAGTCATTTTCTAAACAACTCTTGTTGTTTTTTTCCCAAACACGCACAGAAGCTTTTAGACTTGGAAAAAATGACGGATTTTAGGACCCAACGCAAAAAAGCTAAAATGTTTACAGATTCAGATGAGTTATGATTGGATATCCGCACGCTGCCGGTTGTTATTTGCATCAGTTTATTGGTAGCGTTGTATTGTAAACACAGTGTGTTCCTCAGTAGGCTATAACTCCAACACGTAAAAAGTGAAACCCTGCAAAACCAAAAGGGAATTCTAGTTTGATAGTGTGGAGTTGAAAGAAGACTGGCGCACACAATATATTTCACATCGTTGACCAGATATGCTTTATGAATATGCACGTGCAAATCCGACTATAAGATTCGCGTGCGACGTCAGAGAAATGCCTGCGATCAAGTAGATGGACAGCGCGCGGCGCTCCGCACGTGAGACCGGACAGCTGACAGGTGACGATCAAGCGCAACTTTCCGGGGCTGCATTCTCGGGTGAGTTGGAACTTCATTTTATCACTTAAACACAAAATCATTCAGTTAATATGCATACTCGGGACCGCAGATGTTGCCCTCAACGGCGACATGATTTCGTTATGTCGGAGTATATCGTAAAACTAAGTTCCGAGAAGGAAGCTGTCCGTGTTCGTCGGGATAAAAACAGGAGATTTGGTTACGGAAAAGAAGTCCGCCCAGTATAATTCAGGCTGGCAAAATGCATTCGGACTTAACTGTGTGAGTATGTTCTCGGCTCGTCTGTAGGTATCTTTAGTTTCAACCCTTGGAAAAAGGATGTGAATGCGCTGTTACTAAATAACGTTATCTAATCCAGGTGAATGAGGTGGCATTTAAGACGTGACATGAGACTGATGACTTGTCAGTGTAGTGATACGCAAGTAGCACATGGTGTTATAATGCACTGGCAGATCTGCATGCGAGTAACGGATAAACCTCAGTACGCGATTCAGCGTGTGAGCGAGCGAACGCGGCAGGTCTCGATTGATCAAGCACACTTTGACACGCGTGAAGATACTGCCTACATATACAAAATGCTATACGTTTGCGTTGCTAGCGTTTTGTAAAGCAGTATGAACGGTTTAACTACGACATTATCTTCTGATGCTGTTCTGATGATGTTCATGTGAACAATGAGTGAGAGTTGCATTTCTTAAATAAGTTGTCTTTTCAGCTCGAGTTTTATTTTCTATTTTCGTTTTCTGTTAATCAGTTTGCAGTAACAATATCAGGGTAATTATGCCGAGCTGACTAACAAAATTGGTATAGATGTTTTCAACTTGAGGTTCTCTCCATAGTTTTATATAGCACTGTATACTTTACGGCGTTACAGGGGGTCGACGGTTAAAAACGTCAGTTCCACAATTCGGTGGAACGTTCGAATTAAAATATCTCAACAATATTTTATATGTAACAAGAAGCAATCACTGTAACAAGAAATAATCACTTTCAAGTTCTCTGATTTTATGTAGGAACATGTTTCATTCATACATTACACTGAGGACAGATAACAGCGAATATTTTCTGCAGCCTTGAAAATGTATATAATACACCACATGGAGCGATTATCTCTCCAGGAAGTCTTCCTCTTACAGTGCTTACCCCCCCCCCCCCCCCCCCCCCCCCCTGATACAGTTTGTGTATATGTGCCACACCTACAGAAGGAGAAATGGCATCAGTTCAACTCCACACTAAAGCCACAGTAATCTGTTCTGTTCCGACAGAGCACAAGAAATGTGGTGTATTCTCTGATAGATGGAAGGGTGTGGCCAGCCTATCTGATTATTGGCACCTGAAAGCATTGTCCAGCCAGCAGGTGCAAAGAGCACATCAGCGAGCCCGGCATAGTCGGAGCAGAATCTGACACACCGTCTGCTTTGATTGTACCCTTACCTCTGTAGATCTAGGCTAATGTTTTTGCATCTGAGTCCTCTGGTGTTTGGCCACTGCATCACATTGCACTGCTGTTTCACTACCTCTGCATTTCCATGAACAGAAATGTTCCTCCCTGTATCGATCCATTGCACACAAATACTTGGCCAACGCCCACTCAAAGGCGTAACTTTTTGTGAAGCCACTAGAAGAATCAGCTGGATTCAGGTTCATGTCAGTGGTGAACTTTGATAGTTTACATCTGTGGATGTCACATAATCAGGTAGGGCACACACAGTTTAATTTCCTTTTGCAACATTCCCTATGCATTCAGACCCTGCTAATTTGCTAGCCGTGGTTCTGTAACTGCTACCCCAGGCAGCAGGGACAGGACGAGGAGCAGTAATGTTGTGTATTGATAAGGAGCAGGACTCAAAAATGGTTGCTGGTTCAGTTCTTTAGAGGGGCATTGCTGTTGTACCCTTATACCAAGATAACTAACCCGAATTTCCTCAATAAACACATATCTCTATGAATGGATAGTATGTAATATAAGCCTGCCAAGGCAATGTGATGTAATGTGCCAGGTAGGAAACTGTGCCAGGACAGGCATGTGGTTTCCCATGCTGTGATGTATAGTACACAGAGACTGTCTAGTGGAAAGAAAGCTCATTACAGAGCTCTGATCTGCCTCAGAACTGTTAGAGATCCACTTTATCACCTTACCCGAGCCGAGTTGGTGATTTCAGGATCTTCATTTACCCTTTCGCATTTTGTGACGGGAGGGAAGGTGTGGGATAAGAGAATGCACTGTCCTTGTTGTATGATCATATTGTACGATATGCCACTATGTGTGGGATTCTGATCAGAACCAGAATCCACTAATGAGTCCTGAAATATGGGTCCACTGCTGCTGAAATTAGCACTAAAATCAGCATTCCGTACACTGTCCAAGGCAATCATCTCTGTCATGGATATCAATACATCATGCTGCAGCATGTCATTGCAATGTGTTAGTAAATAGGATGCAATTGAATGTAAATCTGTAATTTAAACACAGAAGACCACTGACAGAGTAAATTGGCTAATTAAAGCACGCTCTGTCCAGCACAGCTGATGCGTGGCAAAGCTTGCTGTGCCAAATGCTCTCACACACACTGGTGAATGAGAGGCGCCACAACACACACACACGCGCACACACACACACACACACACACACACACACGCACACACACACGCACACACACACACACACACACACACACACGCACACACACACACACGCACACACATACTCAGTGATCTGTGATGAAAGTGCTTTCTCATCATCACCATCATCATCATTATCACAATAAGTTGAATACATAACTGTTTTACACAAAACAACAAACAGACCCACACTGTTTCTGATAAGTAACTACACATGAGCGTCTTTCAATCAATAATCAGAAGGCTGAGGAATCTTGTAGCATTTTATGTTTTTCTGTGCACAAGGTAGAAATTGTGCTATAGAGACAAATTGGAAAATCATCCATTTGGGGGGGTTCTTGTTCTGTTTTTGTTAGCATCCAGACGTACCTCCTTTGAATGTGCTGTATATGTGCTCTCAGGGAAGCTCGCGTGTTTTGTCCTCATGCTGCTCCTTTGGGTGTGTTTGCAGTGGCTCTCAGTGTACTGCAGTCAGAGCCTGTGAATCCCTGTGCGTACGGTCCCAGCTCCTCCTCTGGGGTGCCATCTAGTCTGCCACTGTGCGTCTGCGTTTCACAGAGGTCTGTTGCGATTTCGCTGCTTTGCCTGGACACTCTGTCTGAATCAGAATCAGTTGCTAACTCTCTGTGATACGGCGGTACAACTGCAAGTAATACTCATATCAGAATCAGATTCAGAATCGGACTTCATTGGCCAAGCATGTTTCTACACATATAAGGAATTTGACTCCGGTTCCAGTGCTTTTGGTAGTGCTTTCATACTAAAACGCAACAAATACCAAGCAACAGTAGCGCAGGACTCATACATGGAATAAGGATGGCATGAATGAGGTCTGTATGAGCAGCTATTGCACAATAAACATGAGTTAAAGTATACATGGGTTCAGGCTGTGGATCTGTCCAGCTGTTAGTTATGTAGAACTATTGAACAATGAGCATGAAATAAAGTGTACCTGAGTGAAGGCCATGGATGTGTATAACTATTAGTTATACAGAAATAAATGTACCACATTATCAGCACTGTGGCCTGAATGGAATAGCAGCTGGAATGAATCCTGTAAGCGCCAACAGAACCTGCCTACCTGATATTACTAAGGTATTACTGAAACCCCCAGCCACCACTCAACACACACACGTGATGCGTGTAGGAAATGGAAGTGTTAACATTATTCGTTTCATGACATCGTTCACAGTATTGTACAGCTTGTGGGGGAAAAAAATAACAACAGCAAGAAGTTTTCCTTAAAATAAATCTCTGGTCGAAGGAAATCCTTTTACGGAAAGAACGGGCACTGGTTGACATGTGTCTCCTGGTCTCCACCATTTGAGTTAATAGTGATTAGTGACCCATGAGTTGCTTCTGACATTTAAGAGGCCAGTGAGGTGTTTTTCTTCCCTCTCTGCCTTCAACTATGGTTTGCTTGATTACAGGATCTCTGCTGGAAGACATTCTGTTCCCATTAATAATACTCAACGTCATACAGGGCACCGTTTCACTACTGCGGTTTGATTTATATGACTCATCGGGTAAACGAATATGAAAAGACCCTGTCGATTCACTGCAATTTGTGTCCAGCACAGAAGTGCTCTTTTAATAAACACAATGTCCCTTTGGACTTCAGGAGCACGAGGCAATAGACGGCAGTGTGCGGGGTATCACAAACAAATTGAAGACGGCAATGTGTGGCGGCTTTTTCTCTGTTTTTTTTTTATATATCTGTGGAAAAATATGAAAGACACTCTGTCTGGAGACACAGCAGTCTGCATAAATCTGACGTAAAACATAATCTGGCTCAAAAGCAGGAAACTGAGTGGAACCTTGTGGAGAGTGTGGTCTGAAGAAGCTAATTTAAAACCGTGCATTTTAATGTGAAAACGCAATGTGGCAGACATGTGACATCTTAAGCAAGCCCCTGTATGAGTATGTCTGCTCTCTGATATCCAAGCAAAGAATATCAGAGTTCCTCAGGTTCTCTTATTAAGTGTGTCTGAGAGGGAACAGGATTTGCTGTGGTCTTTGTCCAAGCGTTTGTTCTGAGTGTTGATCCTTTGTTAAATCTTCACGTTGCAATTTTTTTTGTGTGCAGCTGACCTTCAGAAAATGGGTTTGGGAAGTGATAATTCTGCTCAGTCCTGAAACATCAAAGCTGTTTTTTTTTTCTTTTTGTAAAGCATGGTAAAATGTCCCTTGTAATTGTATTGTTTATTGTGTTTTTCTTACCTTTAAAATTTCCATGGCCAGCTTTCACCAGAGCCTTTGGAGACTCCTGGCAGATTTTAAATTCTCTTTGTTTATCACAATGGTGTAATTGTCATTGGCTCTGCGAATCTGGGAAGTCGATGGAAATGAGATTTATTGTAGCAGTAATAGTATTATAGGGGTTTTTAACTGTTGCAGTGGGAGTTGGTCAGTGTCATTGTGAGAAAGCCATTCCAAGCCAAGGCAGAACTGGATTCCAATAATCCTGTCAGAGTATGGTCATTTTGCTTAATGTTTTAAATAAAAGCTTGTCAGACGTTTCCTAATTTCTATATCTCTACATGTAGACTTCCTCCAGCTCTGCTGCTTTATGCTGTGAAATCCAACAGACGTGCATTTGGGTACAGCCACCCCCAGCCACCCTGTTCAGAAGCTTAGGGGAGCATGCACAGAAGCCAGATGGCTTTTGGTTTGGTTCTCAGGGTTCTGTTTATTCATCCGGTTTGCTGCTGTGCCACAAACAATCTCTGCCATTGACATTTACACTGATGAAGACCAAAGCAAGATGCCTTGTATGTTGTTGGGATAATCTGTGTGCCGCTTGAGGTTTGATTAAAATTTAATCCTGTTATTATGATAAATCTCTACAAGAGAAAAAAAGGCTTCACTTTCAAGTGTGAGTTTTTAATTGAATGCTATTATAGAGTGAATATTATTAACTTGATGGCTGTCAGCGAATCTTCATGGAATTTTAATAATTTCACGTGTGAATAAATTTTTCATTATATGAGTTAAATCATGAATGTGTTTTCATATAAAAAAATCCAAAATCTTTGTCTTGTGTGAACAGTTGTGCTCCTGTTTTCACTGCAGCGATTTCTTTAACAGCATTACTGAAGAAAACAAAAGCTAAAACTAAAGCTTACTGAAGATTTTTTCCCTTTATCCAACCCGGTTTTGGCATTGCTGTTTATATATCTGCATGCCAATCCTGCTGTTATTCACACTACAATTCACACAGCATACTACAGTGTAGTGAGCCCTCATTGGAGGATAGGCAGTACGGCACCGATGTCATCCGAGCAACTCCAATGACTGCCAAGAATGGTCTGATGGCTGACACACTCCCCTCTCTGGTGGAACAAAGCCAGTTTCTTCTGTCACTGTGAGATCCTGGTCATTGTTGGCAAATGACATGGCTGTTTTGAACCTGGGCCATAGGGCTCAGCCTGCATCCAATTCCAATGTTTTTCTAACCAAGGGTAAACTTTTTATCCCATACTTGCCCGCAAAAAACTTGTCATTACCAGTTGTTTGTATTAGTCCTGGTTAGAGGTGAGCAGTTTACAACTGCTTATTTTTTGGGATTAATGTGATAATGCTAATGAAAAAAAAAAGAAAAAGACAAACCGGGCAGCAGTGTAGCACAGAGGTAAGGAGCAGGGTTTGTAACCAAAAGGTTGCAGGTTCGATTCCCTGCTGCGGTGCTGCTGCTGTGCCCTTGGGCAAGGTACTTAACCCAGAATTGCCTCAGTAAAACATCCAGCTGTATAAATGGATAATATGTAAAAATTGTACCCTGTGTAAATTTCTCTGGATAAGAGTGTCTGCTAAATGCCAATAGTGCAATGTAATGCAATGATAGCTGTGTCTGTCCTGTAATGCTAGAAAGGACAAGAAAGAATATAAGATTAGACCAAAAAAGTTGGACAAGCAGTGGCTAAGTATCCAGATCGGTACTCTTTGTGTAACATCAGCCTCCGGTGTCCAGTGTCTCCAGTAAACGTCTCTCCGACAGCTTTGCCACAGACTGTTGCAACATCTAACCTGGTCCCTGGCCTGCTTATAACCATCTGATAGGTTTCCCTTTGTATCCAAACAGGTCACAGCGTATCTGTGCAGTGCAAGATCATTAACAGCTGGTGCCTCCAGAAAGTAAGGGGGCTGTGTGTGTGCGTATGAGACAGAGATAAGCAAGACAGCATTGTTAAATGCTGGTGGGCATCGGAAGTATGTTTCAGATAGCATTGTCATTAGGGATGCATTATGTATCGCTGGCAGAGACAGATAGCTGGTTAATGGTCACAACCACAATTCGCAAACAGTTGGCAGATTTATGTGATTGCTGTCTTTTGAATGGAGAATGATTAATGTTGTTGTATATTGGTGCTGTAAGGAAGTCGGCAAAACTAGACACAATAGTATGACTTTAAGGATGAGATGAAAACAGCTTATGGATAGGCAACTCCAACAAGGACATTATATATATATATATATATATACTAATGCTCAGTAGTTTTTACAAGGACTTTTAAAGTACAGCAATTCACTTGTTGCAGAATTTAAATAAAATATTCAGATTAATTAGCTAGACTAACCTACCAGCTACAGGCATTCAATGATTAAATGTAGTTAGCAAGTTGGAAAACTAGCTACTGTTGTAATTAGGTTGCTGGAAATGTCCATAAATCTGGTGAAGGTCTGACCAACTAATGCATCATACCAGTGTACAGGAGTAATGACAGTAAACGCATCCAGGTGAGGTGTTTTTCAGCCAGGTAGCAGTGTGTTTGCTCAGGGTATGTTGACAAAGGTAGCCCTCTCTCTGTTTTGTTTACATGGGAACGAGCGGTCTGATTTCACCGTGACTGCGTGCTTCTGCCCCTCACATTCCCCTCTTCCACTGTGTGCACAACACCTTCCCTCTTTAATTGGATTTTCCTGGATATGCGCTTATGTAACACAAGTCAAGTGGCGTCTGTAGGGTAAATGTAAAAAGGCTTGTGTCTTAAGGAAACATTTCACAGGCTTGTGTCGAAAGGAAGCATTTTTGATGACAAGATCATAATTGTAATAGTAGGAAAAAAAAAGTCATAAAATGATTTTCAAAATCAAAAATCAAATATTTAGTTTTTTTTTGTTTGTATACCTAACTTTTGTATCTCAGGTAAATAAGACTAAGGCTTCTCAGTTCCTCACGCTCATTTCTGATTGTGCTCTGTGAAGCTCTTAGGCCCTGTTCACACCTGGCATTAAAACGCGCCTTGGGTGATGGGCATGTTAATGCCAGTTGTGAACAGGGCACGTTAAAGCCAGGTGTGAACAGGGCACGTTAATGCCAGGTATGAACAGGGCATGTTAAAGCCAGGTGTGAACAGGGCACGTTAAAGCCAGGTGTGAACAGGGCACGTTAAAGCCAGGTATGAACAGGGCATGTTAAAGCCAGGTGTGAACAGAGCATGTTTAATGCCAGGTGTGAACAGGGTGTGTTAAAGCCAGGTGTGAACAGGGCCTTAGAGCAGAGTTATTAATCACCAGGTGTCAGCATCATTAGCAGATTACCTGTTCGGTTACAGTAAAATGTGGACAGCAGGTGAACGGTTCTGCTCTCAGCGTCCAGCCGTCCTCCCTGTCCTGTTTTCCATGGTCTTTAATGACCAGTGGTGACGTGCTCTGAGGGTGGAAACAACCTGATGTTGCCTGTTGCCAGACAAAGTGACTGGGGTTACATAACCCTTTCAGCCACTTTGCCAGGTGATAAAAAAAGGATATTTAAAAAGTAGCACCCCAAGACGGCGGATGGAATTAATCCATCCCCTGGACGTGTTGGACCTGCTGAATGCTGCCTGCCCTCTCCCAGGTCTAGCTCATGAAAAAAATAAACCTTTCTGTTGGGGTAGCCTGATGAGGGCACATAGCCTGCTCTGGTGCCTTTGCCTCAAGGAGGTTATACCAAGCTGTACCGGTTTTGTCTGGGATCCAGTCCTCACTGTTGCTCCTGACTCACCAGTGCTCCGGCTTAGCCTGGGTGCCCTCTGAATTGTCCACGTAAACACCCTGGCTCGCTGTGGATAAAGCCGCACAGGGCTAAATGTGGCTGAGGCTAATCCCTCCCGGGGCCTGTGTGATCTCAGAGCTGCCCGGCTCAGGGAGAGACTCCCGGGCTAAGAGCGCACAGAGGGATTCAGTCAGTCAGGGCTCTGCTGGCCGGAACATGCAGACAGCACAGCCGCTTAGCTCCCTTCTGCTGCATGTAAGTCAAACTTTGGGTCCGTTGTTATCCAGATCTGTGTTTCCAGTTGTTGCCTCAGTAGTTTGCTAGCTTAAAAGCAGACCGGAGTGAGCTTTGTAAGGGATATTCATCTTTGGTTGTTCAAAGTTCTTTCTCGGATCAGTGAAATCTCAGTCCGCTGGTACACATTGGAATATGAACAGACTGATTTTGTTTTTATGGATGTCATCTTCTTAGCATTATTATTTAATTATTTCAGTTCTGTTGTACCTTGTAGTGGAGTATTTTGCCTTTCAAGCTAATTTTGTCGCTTTTCTGCGTTACATAAGAGTTGGCAATCAAGTGTTGCTTAACAAGCGGAATAAATAGTTTGCTGTTGTTTTTGGAATGGGTTTAAATGTATAATTGCTTGTCCATAGCTGAATATATTACTATATGAATGTAATTTTTTGTAACATACTCTACATTTGTTTTGTGAGGTATTCCACAGTTAAGTGACAGAATGCATTAATTTCACAACTTTTCCTCCTGAAAGTCTCACAAATGTGTGTGTGAACTGCTAAGGCATTCCTGGTTTAATTTCACTCTTCACACGGGTGGTAATTCTGACTGTGACACTGATCCAAAGCCATGATAGTTGGCAGCAAACAGCTGTGTGCTGCCATGTCTATTCAGAGGGACCAATCGCCGCAATCCAGTGGTGTGCAGAAAGACAACATTCCCAGGAGGCTGCTCTTCTGAGAGGGGCGGAGCTACACGACTCAGGGGGGCATTCACACCAGACAGCCTCGCCCGGCTGCTGTGGCTGTCCTGCATCAATTAAAGTCTGCTCTGCAGAGAGCCCAGGCCTTTCACTTCTCAATATCAACCTTCAGCACAAATAACATTCAAATGTGAAGTGTTGTCACAGTGAATGGCATTCATAGGAGATGTGGCATGAACATGTTGAACCACTTCTCCTTATGGCATGTTATGTTGGAATTTGCACCACCTCCAATGCCAAATGCCTTTTTTGTCATGATTAAGATGCAAGTAATGATTTACCTCATGTATTGAAGAGTAATGTACATTAAATGGGGCTGTCTGTCATTCGTCTGTCACATGTATTTACACTGCAGAAACACACAGGGCCACTTGCAATGCTTTCTGTGTTACAATTTTTACGCCCTGTGGATCATCACTGGTGTACCTGAGATGAAATACCTTGCTCCTAGGTGTGTCCATTGCCTGGCCAAATGTGCAAAACCTATAGACTCTCTGAAATGTTTTAATTTTAGGGTATCCTTCCCTCATTCAATAATGTGTAGATTTTATATCATATGCTGTTTTGGCACAAGTGGGAATTCTCTTCTTTAAAACTGTAGAAGTCTCCAACAGTGTCTATTGTGAGGATGCACCAAAGAAAGGATTCAGTGAGCTGAACCTAAATCTTTCCTGCCTTAGGTAGGAAATTATTGTGACTTGAACTATTTTGCTAAATCTGTTGTGCAGCCCGTTGGTGGTTATATTTTGGTTATGTTAACTGCAGCAGTGAATTGATTTTATGGGGAAAATTAAAAAGCAAATGACGCCCATTGTGGCAATATTTCACAGTGGAAGGATGTGACTGCAATAAAGGGACAAGACAAATTCCCATGGTGAAAAAACAATACACGGCTTCACTATTAATGAAAACATTTGACAGGCACAAGGCAACACATTACAACAACACATTACTGGCAGTAATGACAAATATTCTAGTAACAAGGACAAACATTCTGGTGACAGGAATTACGCCATTATTCTTAATTTTACTTTTTAAAATACATTTTGTGTTTTATTTTTAGTAAAATGCAAAATGTATAAATGCAGTTTTTGACTGCACATGTTATGTTTGCATTTATAAAACGTGCCCAGTTTGGTATTTGTTTCGGTGTTGGAATGTGTTATTTAGTGCTGCATTCAGTATTGAGCTGAACCCTAGTTAATCGTTTTGAAGTGCTCTGTGTGACATATATCATTCTGATGATTCTGGAAGTAAGTGGGCCCCAATCTGTCCGCAGGCTACATGAGTCACAGAGAAAAAAACATGCTTACAGCACATATAAACAGGAGATGTGTGGTCAGCACTGCCCGTGGCGTATGTGTGGTTACCATGGGGAAAAGAAACTTGGAGCAAAATGCGTCAATAGCCTAGCGGCCAGTTTCTCCCGATGCCACGCAGCCTTGTTCCCATCTGGCCCTCTGAAATTAAGGATTGATTATGTTATTTCACAAATTAGAAAGAATATAAAATAGATCATTATAGTTTGTGATAGTTGTTCTGATCTTCCGTCAGTGGTTGCTGCCTTCAGGCATGGCTCTCAGAGAGACCAGTTGAGAACCAAAAGTCTGCATTGAGAAAGTTCCAGTTCAGACTAGTTCATTACAGGTTACTTCTGAATAGATAATGTATGCAGTTTTATCATGTTAGCTGTCCCTTCAGCTCAGGGCAAAGACAAGGCAAGGCAAATATATACCATTCAGGTAGCCATGTCTGGCCGGTCTTCATTGCAATTTGTTTAGGAAAAAAAGTGGTGTGGACTGGAAGTGTCCGTAATGATCCTTATGGTAGGCTAATTCAGAGCATTACATAAGACAATTAACAATTAACTGTGCAGTGGGGTGGGAATAGCTGGGACACTTGGCATAATGTCGCTGCTATTCCAGGAATTGATCTTTGATGACCGTGGTGACTCAGAGCATCCTTTTAACACCCCTTTAGAGAGAGAGCACTTTTTTTATAGCATGGAACCTGGGCGCTACATGGCGGGAATTGGATTTACACTGGATTCAAAGTGAATGGTGCCCATTTATGGCTCACCAGTACAACTTCATGGGAAACCTGGTCACTGAATTGAAGGTCTCTCTTTCATGTGCCAACCAAGCCCAGTCCGCCTAACAGGATGGTATTGGTGGGAATGAGTTAGGAGAGGCTTGAGGGCGGCAGTGTACCACAGTGGTTAAGGAGCAGGACTTGTAACCGAAAGGTTGCCGGTTCAGTCCCCGCTGGGACACTGCTGCTGTACCCTTGGGCAAGGTTCTTAACCCACAGTTGCCTCAGTAAATATCCAGCTGTATAAATGGACAACTTTGTAAAGAACTGTAACCCATGTAAGTCGCTTTGGATAAAAGCATCTGCCAAATGAATAAATGTAAATGTTAATGAGTTGGTTCCTGTAGTTTTTATTTTTTTGTGTGTAGGGGGATATACAGTACCAGTCAAAAGTTTCTACACACTTCTTGTTCTTGATTTTTACTATTTTCCACATTTTAGAATGATAGTAAAACCATCACAACAATGAAATAACCCAAATGGAATTATGCAGTGACCAAAAATATGTTATAAACAGATCAAAATTATCTTATATATTTTGAAGAATCTAAAATATATATGGGAGGAATGGTATGTTATTTAATATGTCAGAAAGAACATGCATTATAGTTTAATGATGTTTCCACGTTGTCAATATGTGGATGCTGCTTTCGGGTTGAGCCTGATTGAATAACTTCAGGAAACCTCTCAATGTTGAGCCAGGCTAGTTCCTCACAGGTTGCCTCTGAGAAGATTATGTAGATGGTCATGTATGGAGAACTGTATTTTCACCTCAGGGTTGCATGCTTGAATAAGATGAAGCCCACGGCTGTTGTACCTTTGAGTGAGGTCCAACTGTGTAAATGGATAAAGCATGAAAATATAAGGTGTGTTGTGAGGTTTTCCCGGATAAAGGTTGTCAGCTGAGAATACACCAGTTCTAATGCTAATACTAAGAGCACTACTATTCACTCTAATTTATGTTTTAGTCTATTTTCAAATATGTTAAATATGTTCAAATATGTGAAATATGTTCGGTATGCTATCCTTTTTCATGTTTTCCTTTCTGCATGCAGCTGCTCAGGTCTGTTCTGGGATCAGTGCTTATTTCCGCTTCCCCTCTTCCGCGGCAGCTGTGTGGAGGTAACACTGATCCCAGGAGCGAGCAGACCTCCGTGCCGTTGATGTGTTCTCCCGGAAGCCCCTCATTGGTCCAGCCCGGCTCCCTCCCCGCGCACTGAAGGTCATGAGCTCCGAGCGAGGGACCGCGGCCGAGCTGGACCCCGAGCACCACGCCGAGCTGGAGGACATGGTGTCGGCCATGACGGTGTCAGGCGACAGGGGGAGCCAGCTCAACGGCCGCAAGGCCAACGGGGTGAAGAACGGGACGTCCCAGCGGCTCCGCCTCACCGACAGGAAGCTGTCCCTGCAGGAGCGCGGGACCTACCAGGGAGCCGGCGGAGCCGTCACCGCCAGAGTGGCCCGCAGGCCCACCATCGAGTCCAAACGCGTGTCCATCTCCGACGCCCAGGTGAGCGGAGGGGGCTGGGGACAGCAGTGCACTGTGTTGGCCCTGTAACACAAAGGAGGTCTGATTCTCTCGTGGTGCACTGCTGTTGTTTCCTTGGACAAGGCCCTTAACCTGGCTGACATAACAATGCAGCAGTATAAAGCAATGTAGGCCATGTAAATTGCATTACATTACGTTATTGTCATTTTAGCAGACACTCTTATGGAGATTGACTTACGTAGGTAACACTTTTTACATGTTGTCCATTTATACAGCTGGATATTTACTGAGGCAATTGTGGGTTAAGCGCCTTGCCCAAGGGTACAACAGCAGTGTCCCTGTGGGGAATGAAACCAGTAATTTTACAATTATGAGCCCCGCTCCTTATCATTATGCTATACTATTGCCCAAGTTGCTTGGATAAGAGTGCTAGTTAAGTAAATATACATAATATAATACAATGTAGTGGTTAGGGAGCTCAGTTTGTGACCAGAAGGTTGTACGATGCGACCTCAGCTTGATTATTTTCAGTCTTACTTTTTACCTTTTTAGGTGCACATTGGACAATGCATGCTTGCATTTTTGAAAAAATGAAAAAAGTTTCCAGACTTCCAGACGTCAAATGTGTTTTATAACGGTGCTTTTGAGTTGAATGGCCCCACGAATTTGTGCAGAATGGTGTAATGTTCATATTTTTTTCCCCCACAATATTCTGTAGCCATTGCCTCTTTTCACAGTAGCAGAAATGCTGAAAAATCTCTGTATATTACGAGGCAGTGTAAATGCTTTTGGAGTAAACACAGGAAATGATATGCAGTAATGGTTGTAAGTATGTTTTCTGTAGCTCACACTGTCAGTCTGGAAAAAAAAGAACCAGAACAAACCCCCAAGCCTTAATAAAAGATTAAAAGCAACTGAATAATCTGTAGGGAATCATATATTTTTCTAGTTTCAGGGTAATACAAGGTACATATCATACAGGTAGCATGCCTGCAGCTGTATTACTGAATTATTTCCTTTTGATGTTACGATCCAGTGTCCTCAGTTGGTTTTCCCCCATTTAGATGCTAATGCTACATTACATTTTATCATTCTGTGTACAGCTTAGTTTAAACTCTACCTTTCGCTTTTGTTATCATACCAGCATGGTTCTGTATATTTCATAAATATTACAAACAGCTACAAAGGGCCCAAAGGCATTTGCTGTATAAGCCAAAGCCTTCAAAGACATATACTGTAGAGGGAATATACCATTCACAAGCCCATCAGGTTATTCAGATTTCTGACATGGCATGTGCATGGCGTGCAACATTAAAAGTTTTCACTTTCCCAGCTGCCATGTAATTGAAGTCTTTGGTGAATTTGTGAAGCTTAGCTATTCTATACGCAGCATGTCCAGTGGAGATGAATGCGCAGAGGTCACCCATTAGTGTTCATTTCTCTTGTATGTAGGTGTCTCACAGATATTTCTGCTTTTCACAGGACTGTATCCAGCTGAACCAATACAAACTGAAGAGTGAAATCGGAAAGGTAGACACACACACACACACACACATACACACATACACGCACATGCACACACACACGCATACACACATACACGCACATGCACACACACACACGTGCACACACACACACACACACACACACACATACACACGCACACACACACACACAGGCAAACATACGTACACAGAATCTCCTCCTTCATTTAGGCATCCCTGCACACACACTCCATCTATTTGTGTTCACTTTGCATTAAATTAATTAGAAGATTACAAGATCTTTTGTCTTGAAATAAAGTGTGGCTTAGGATAAGCGTCATATTGTTTAATGATTCCATGTTCAAATAAATGTTTTCTTATTTTACTGCCATTTTGATGAATGATATTGTTTGTGAGAAAAAAAAATCAAAAGAGCAGAATATTTTGTTGGTTAAAAGTCCCATCAGATGTACCCAGTGCTGTTTGTTTCTTGTGGTCTCTCAAGAGGTGCAGTACCAATTCACTTTACCCACTGTGCTGATCGCTTTGATTCTCTGTTCTTACATGTTAGTGCTTATTGAAAGACCTTTCAAATATACAAGGACATTATTGCTGACATGCCTCTACACCTTTTTGCACTGTCTGCCATCCTGTCTGTACAGGGGCTGTTATATTATACCTGACCTAGTCCTAACTGTTCACCCATCCCAGCCTATTTGTACGTGTTTCTGTTGCCTGGGGAATTTTGTGTTCCTTGATTTCGCTTTTCGATTTTTGTTAAATTCAGTTGAGAAAAACTGTGTCCTCCCACATTTCGGTTTATACTGCAAACTTCACGCGGTGAACAGATGAGTGGGTGTTAATTTTTCATTATCTTTACTTTAGAGATAGAGTACGGTCATGGGTCATAGGGTACGGTCATGCCCGCACGGGGGGTCCCTCAGAACGTAATGTTCCTGCTTTCTGTGTCTCTCCCAGGGTTCATACGGGGTGGTGAAACTGGCTTACAATGAAGACGACGACAAGTATTACGTAAGCACCACCATAGGCCATCCGTGTTCTCCCAAGTCAGACTCCACTAAGCGAGTGTGTCCCCCCCGCACCCCCCCTCCACTCCCTACCCCCTGGCCGTTCCTCCTAAGGCTCTCTCATGCACTCTGTCCCATCATGCACCACTGTTCGCCCTTCAGGCCCGACCCTGTGGGCTCTCAGCCTTCAGAGATCCCCCAATTACCTCGTTCAGCAAAGGGGACCCCGTGTTGTGTCACGAAGTAACCCTCAGACAGTAATGCTGCAGTTGATGAGGCTGTGTGAGTTGAAAATAAGATAAAAAAAAAGCAGAACAAATGTTATGTTTCAGGTTTTGAAGTGAGAGCTTCATAGCGAGGCTTCACAGGTTGACAATAATTGGATTAGCCATAAAATAGTCTAATTTGATATCTGCTACAGTTAAATTACAGTTACATTACATTTTCCTTAGGAAAATATTTTATCTTTTTATCCAGACCAACTTACAGTTTATATGCTTGGATATTATCCTACATGTATATGTATATTGACTACTGAGGTAATCTGGGTTAATTATCTTTCCCAAAGGTACAACAGCAGTGTACTACCAGTGCATTTCCCTGACAGTTTAAAAAAAAATGTGATGTAAAAAAGAAGAAATCGTGAATGTTGTAATTATACGTTAGCCAACTATACATCATTGTATTTCTCCTTTTTCAGGCCATGAAAGTAGTTTCCAAGAAGAGGATGATGAAGCAGTATGGCTTCCCACGTAAGTTCACTTTTCTTGCTTTTTTTGCAGAATGGAAATCGGGCTGCATTAGTTTCACTGTCGAGTTTGAAGTGTTTTGAATTTGTTTTGGATTCCATGGGCGCCTTCACTGCCAGATCTCTGCCTGTCAGTGTGCATCACGATCATGTCCTGAATTCTGATGTGCTCTGTGAAAGCTGCAGTGAGGAGCCTCTGATTGGTTGTCTGTAGGTCGGCCCCCACCCAGAGGATCCCAGCTGAACCAGGGGGACCAATCAAAGGTCATGGGTCCTCTGGACAGGGTCTACCAAGAGATCGCCATCCTCAAGAAACTGGACCACCTGAACATCGTTAAACTGGTGGAGGTGAGGCTGAGCTACCATGCCGCATTCAGAGGAGGTCATCCCATCCCATGTCAGCCAGTTTAAGGCATTTATGTTCATGTTAGTCACAAAAATCCAGCCTTCAATGTCATCTGTCTCCCGTGACATTGGGACTTGAAAATATAGATTAAAAATGACAGCAGAAATTTTAGAGCACCGTTTGACACCTCAAAGGCGGTGGTCATGATTTTACTCTTTGGGGAAGTGTAAGGAGATTATAATTGCCTTGTCTCGATTTACAACCTGTTAAACATACCAAGCCTGAAGGAAATCCTGCTTTAAAATGCATCAGGCAATCTGAGAATTATCACCTTTTGTTCAGTGCTCGGTGAAGCTGTGAAAGGCACAAGTGATGATGGCACTGCATTTAAAGCAGAAAAACATGCAATGGCAATTCCCTCTCTGGAAGTGCCGATGAAATTCTGCAGGTGAATTCCCAGTTTTCTCACTGTGTGGGTCCTCTTATGAGAAAAAAACCTTCCTTAAAAGGGACACTTTTTCCATCCATGTCCATGTCTGGACAGTGGGACATACAGTGGGAAAATTGTTGTGAATGTTAGCTTGGGCTGTCAGCTCACCAGTGTTCCGAAAGACTTTGATTGGACAGGTGGGGTATTGTGATGCAATATCCTGCACGGAAAGGGTACAACCTGATTGCATTACCTGAGTGTCATGTTGTGACACATGTCAGTGTAATACAAGCTGGCCATGAAAAAAAGCCCTCTGGATCCCCTGTGGTGTGGAGAATACGTCTCCAAGTGTCACTGTGGAATGACGCAAACCCACCCCTTCCCAGGAATTTGTGGGCTGTGGGGAAAGGAATGGCCACCTGTCACATAGTATTCACAGCTATTTTTCACACAGCCGTCACTCGTGTTAGGATGATAAGCACTGTTGCTCCGCTTGGGACTCCTGCAGTCACTAAGTGAAGAGAAGGACGACCATTCCTAACCACCTCCCACAGCAGTTCCATATATTTCTTCAGCAAATATTTGGTGTGACTGATACAGTGGTAAAGGAACTGGGCTTGTAAGCCACAGGGTGCAGGTTTGAGCTGCGTTTGAACTATATTACCAAATATCTGTTGTTCACCAGCCAAATTAATTCATGTAAAATTCAAGAAATGATGTTCCAGGAACGCAAGTTACTCTTGACAAATAGCACAGCTGCTGTTGTTAAATTTATCATTTTGTTATAACAGGTTCTCGATGATCCTGCTGACGAAAACCTTCATATGGGTATGTCACCTCTGCCTGTCCTGTTTTACCTACCTACCAGTGTAAGCAATCTGGTCTCTCAAATTTACCTGATCAACACACCCATTAATGTATGGGGCGGCAGTGTAGCATAGTGGCAGTGTAGCATAGTGGTTAAGGAGCAGGACTCGTAACCGAAAAGGTTGCCGGTTCGATCCCCGCTGGGACACTGCTGCTGTACCCTTGGGCAAGGTACTTAACCTACAATTGCCTCAGTAAATATCCAGCTGTATAAATGGATAACATTGTAAAGAACTGTAACCTATGTAAGTCGCTTTGGATAAAAGCGTCTGCTAAATGAATAAATGTAAATGTAAATGTATGTGAAGATGACAAGCAGCAGAACTGCCTCTGCATTGAAAGCCGAAACGGTTATGCGCGTATAGAAAGAAAACTTTGAGGTGCATGTTCGTGTTTACTTGAACACGTAAGAACAGTTGCACATTGTTGATGTGTTTGCAAGATTCTCAGAGCTCCTCACATCCCAAATTCTAGGTGCTTCGTACTTTCTCCACTAAGAAGAACATCACCGCTTTATAATATATTTGTAATGTACATAATGTATAAAGCAGAAATATATCGCAATATATCAAAACGGAAATAATTTAAATATTTACAACATATTGATTGAGCTAAAAATATATTGTGTAAAATCATTCTCAGTCTATTATTTATCTGTATGGGGACTTCTGTCAGATGAGGTCAAGTCTGACCAATTAAGAACTTTGTAGGAGAGAACAGCAGCGTACAGCCTTCACACAGGCCCAGGCTTGAAAACACTGTCTCAACGGGCTGTAGAGCTACAGAGAGTTTCTCAAAGGAGGCTGACAGAGGCATGGCCTAATTTATTTACAGCACTTTATTTCAGTCAATTTATGATTCATTTTCTCTGTTTTCTCTCTCTATTTTCTGTAGCGTTTGAGTTAATGCAGAAAGGGTGAGTATGGGTCCTTTTTTTATAAATTGTTATGATTTATGGATGAGTTGTGTGGGTATACTTTTACGTGATGATTAATTGGTTTTTGCTGACCTTGGTTCACCTCCCACTCAGAGCGTAGTCTGTGTGAGTTTCCTGCAAACTGTAGTAGTAGGAGTAGTTTTCAAGGTTTAATTTTAGAAATATAGTTCCTGATTTCTGTGGAATATTTCCAGGGACAGGGAATTGGGGAATTTCCTATTTAATGTACACTTACAGCTAATCCACTCATCTAATAAACAGAAGGATCAAAGGATTATTAAATCTCAGGATTATTACTGTAAGATGATCCCCCCTGCTGATTAATTCAAAACTGTCTTTATGAGAGTAATAGATTGGAACTTTGTGCACTTGCACAGATTAAAAGACCCATGTTTCAGACCTGTATCATCCACATTTTAAAATCTTTAATAATAACAGAATGTATGAGAAAGGCTGAAAATTTTTCTTTCAGGGACAGAGCTGTGAGACACAGTAAATGCTTGCAGCATAAAACTGAACTCACATTTTACTGGCAGTAGAAATAGATTGTAAGGAGAACGCCGGAATGCACAGAGCAGCCATTTCCGAACCCTCTCTCTCAACTACTCTTTAGATACCTCTCAACTATCCCAGAATATCAACATCAAGGCAAAACTAATCAACAACATCCATTCAGTATACCAGCTCGTTTAACCTGATTAATCAGAAAAGACATTTTTAAAAACAGTTTTAATTTTTACACTATTATTGTTATTGATTCATTTTTGTGGATGCTCTTATTGCAGAGCACCTTGTTAGGCCACCGTGGTACATCACACAAATAAGGGCACAGGTACAAAACTGCAGGAAATAAATCAGTAGTAGGTAGTCTGGTAAGAAATCCTCAAGCTGCACAACATTGCTGAGATGAGCAGTTAAGCTGTAACTGTCTATAGTGGTGTAGGCACAGTGTTTGCACTGACTACACCTTTTGACCTGCTCTGCCTCTATTCTCCCTGCACTGCAGCCCGGTGATGGAGGTGCCCACTGACAACCCCTTCACTGAGGAGCAGGCCCGCTTCTACTTCAGGGACATCGTGCTGGGCATCGAATACTGTGAGTGTGGCCGCGCCCCGTCCCCTCTGTGGAGAGAGGGGGCGTCAGAGTGAGGGGAGGCCGGGGTGATTAGCAGCGACTGAGCACCTGGAGGCAGGTACTCAGTAGAAGGGCTGCAGGAAAAAATAGAGCAGGTGTGTTGTGTTTCAAACGACCGAATGGAGTGAACAGATTCCCCTGCTCGAGGTGAGTCTCTAAACTATGCTTTAATTGGGCGTTTCTCTCACCTCACGAATCGACAAACATCCTAGGAAGTTGAATGTGACCAAACAGTATCTTTATGTAACTACAGTACCAGTCAAAAGTTTGGTCTTTAGATCAAAATGTCTTTGAATGCATGTTTCCTATTAGATTAATCAGGCTGATATTTAATTGGTTTTGTAGGTGTAAATGTGTTGAAAATATGTACAGCAAATTCCATCATGTGTTCAAGTGAGGCAGCTTTGAGACAGCAAGAGGCTGTTTTCTGCTGGGTTTGATGTTTCTGTGAGCAGCTTGTCATGCCTGCTTAGCACATTTCTCCCAGCCCCCTCTTTTGTTTGGCAAAGGCCTTGTGCAACTTTTAATTAGCGTGCATTTCAGAGTCAGGCAGCAGTTATTTTTATGTTGGCTAATTGCCGCGGGAACCCATCTGATCAATAGTTCAATGTGTTGGTATTGTTGCTAATTAGCCCATTTGATGGGCACAAATGCAATTTAACTTTGGTAACATTATGCCATGCAATTATCAAGTTCCTTTAAGACAAAGTGAGTTTCTAGCTCTAGTCCTAAAATGCAGGAGGAAGAATGAAAGTTAAAAAGAAAAGAAAAAATTACAAAAGGATCAGAAAAAGGAAAAAAGAAACTCATGTTCCCTCATGAGCAATTCTAAAGTTAAGTATGGGCATACAATGATATGGATTATTGGTTTGGAATGCATATAACATACAGTATAGGCAATAATTTTAGACTTCTGAGGAACTGATGGGTATTTACTGAATGGAATGGATGGAATGATCTTGCAGTAGGAGAAATCAAATAGTTGGTCTTCATCAAAGCCTTTTGTTGCTAAGCAATTACTTATTTAATTGCTTATTTATTAATTTACCCATTTCAAAGTTTCTTGGTTTATATTCACATGGCTCTTGGTCCGTGATATTTAAAAGAAATCTACAGCAGAGGTAAAACACTCACACTCTGGTGAGTTACAATACTTTATAACAGAGGTTGAAAACCTTTTGTTGCCAAGGGTATAATTTCCAGGCTATCTTTGGGTTCCTAGCCTCTGCTCTCCAGTGGTGATATAAATTGGGGCTCTTGAGGACAAAAGTGCTGCTTGTGTAATCAGACAAAAGGCAAAGGTAGCCTTTCCACCAGCTCTCGAACACAACTTCGTGGCGTAGAAAAGGGTCTTGAACTGACCCACTGTAATGGATTGATGTTTTTAAATTTGGCCCTGAGTGAAAGTGACGGATGTCGTCAGGGCCTGCTTTGCAACCTTCCTCCCTCTCTCCTCCTCTCAAGTGCACTATCAGAAGATCATCCATCGCGACATCAAACCCTCGAACCTGCTCCTGGGTGACGATGGCCATGTCAAGATAGCGGACTTTGGGGTCAGTAACGTGTTCGAGGGGAACGATGCGCTCCTGTCCAGCACGGCTGGGACGCCTGCCTTCATGGCCCCTGAGACCCTGTCTGACGATTGCCAGAATTTCAGTGGGAAGGTGAGTGGCGCCCCCTAGCGTCCCTCCAGCTCACTGCAAGCAAAATTTCAAGTAATACTGAGGGAAAACAGCAATAAAGACGATTACACATTGCAGGCCCCTGATGTGATAGATACTGAAAACAGACAGCATGGTACTAATGGTGATGGAAATAAAATAGCCATTACTGACTTTAATTGTTAGGGTAGCTGTGCATGCGTTGCTTTTAATCTTATACTGTAGCGCTGTTGATTGGTCTGGGGTTATGTAAGAACTGTGCACTCATAGTTTGAGATGTGAAGCTATGTCTGCCAGCTCCACAACACTGAATAATGATGAGGTGTCATTAGTAAACCATTGATATAGCACGGTTTAAGTACGGTGCCAACTGAACAACTGATAAATATTTGTCAATGTTTTTTTCACATATTAATTGATATTAATAATGCTGTGCAGCACTCCCTAAATATGATTAAAAAAAATGCTCATTGAAGCCAGTAATACCTAATCTATTAACAGAAGTCCTTAATAATTATTCTTTATTCTGTGTGGAGTTGCTGGGGTTATTCTGTTTAGTGAGTGTTTGGGGCATATTGGGTGTCATGCACATATTCTAAATGTGGGAGTTAGGAAAATACAGTAATTCTGGACATTTAGTTGTGATCAAGAAGGGTTTAAGTGACATGTGTATTATTAATGTGAATCAATCTATAGACAAAAACCTTCACAAATGTGTGTAAATAGTTTATTCACAGTCAGTAAATCCATACATTTTGAAAGGTTAGGGACATGTTAGTTGCTGATAAATTAATGACACATGACATTATAAGGTGCTACCTGACATTAAGTTTAATTTTAAATGGATGCCTAAGTTGAAATCCTGTGTTTTGCCTTATGAGGACAGGGACAGGAGGAAATGTGTGACTGTATGGGGTAGAGTACTTCTCCTGTGTAAATGCAGATACAGGCAGTGCTGCGGGTGCTCCGGTGTCTGTTCGGAGGGGGTGCAGGCACGGCTGAAAGTGTGTGGCAGTACGCCCTCTCTCTGTGACTGACACAGGCTGTGTCATGTTCTTCCTCCACAGGCTCTGGATGTATGGGCGATGGGAGTCACCCTGTACTGTTTCGTGTTTGGGAAGGCAAGTTCACGGAAATGTCCTCCTATGGCCTGCTGTTAAATATTTGTCCAGTGTAGGGACTGAGGGGGTGGAGATCAGCCAATAAGCATGTTCTCCCTATCTCTCCTTCTCCCATCAGTGAAGGTCTCTCTCTCTGCCTTTCCCAATCTTTCTCTCCCTCATCTGCATGGGCATCTCTCTCCCTCTCTTTCTCTTCAGTGAAGGTCTCTCTCTCTTTCTCTCTATCTCTCCCCCTCTCCCTCTTATCAGCAAGGGTCTGTCTGTCTGTCTCTATCTCTTTCTTTCTCCCATCAGCAAGGGTGTCTCCCTCTCTCTCTTCAGTGAAGGTCTCTCTATCTCTCTTTCTCTCGCTCATCCGTGAGGGTCTTTCTCTTTCATTCACTGCAGAAGCCCCCATATTGTTTGTAATGCCGTGACAGACATAATGCAAATGAACTGTTCACTGTGCAGGTATTTGTTTTTATTTTCACTGGATTAACATGATACTGATATATAGAAGTTGTCTGCTATAACTCACCAGTGCTAATTGACAATAGCATCTGTTTGTGAGGCTGCATCTCATGTTTCACACGCTAATGTGACTGCACTGCATGATGTTATCCTTTGATTGAACTCTATTTATGAAGTTACGGATGTGCTTGCCACCGTGGTATTTTCCTCCTATGCCGCTCTAATGGTCGGGTTTTGTGTCGATGTGTTTCGGCAGTGCCCTTTCATAGACGAGTACATCCTGGCCCTGCACAATAAGATCAGGAGCAAGCCCGTGGAGTTCCCTGAGACGTGAGTGACTTTGAACGTCGCATTAAAGCCTGCCGATTCCCGCCGCGATCCTGCCGATTAGCGCTACCGAGCGATGCCATGTGCCGCGGGAAAGCTCATCATACTCGAGCCGCGCGGAGGATCCTGCATCTTAAATGCCGAGCACTGTATAGAACAAACGGAAGCCTCTCCCGTAAATAAAAATAGAATAACACCCCACGGGAGGAGTATCACACAAACGTGTTTCCTTTGATTGAGATACTAGCTGTTCCATGGGCAAGTGTAAGTAAGTAAAAAGTAAATTCATTGATTAAGTGTTTATTTTTGTACCGAGGTTGCAATTAATGTAATACAAAACAGTACACAGAACCCAACATACACAACATCTGTACTGAGATGGGGCGGTGTGGGGGGATGAGGAGGGTGTGGCTGGAGTGGGGTGGGACTGAAAAAAAAAGCACTTTTGGTATATTTTACCTTTCGTAATGATTTCATCACTTCCTAAGCAACAACTTGATGACCACTCTTCTACAGCTCTCTGTACAGATGTGCAGTTGTTACTGTTGTGAAACAGTTATGACATTTCATGATGAAAGGAGTAATTTATAGAATGTTTTGCTAATATACTGTGGTTTTTTTTTGAATATATGATGTTTCAAATCGAAAAGGTATAAGGATATACAGGGATGCCACAAGAAGTGTGTGATCACTGTGTAATCTAACACCACCTTCTGTATTTTTTTCATGACAGTGGTGCAGAAACAGGGGTGATGGCATTTACCTCGCCTTCTCCCCACCTTTGTGTGAGAGGAATTGTCCAAGCCAACATGCCACCCACACGTGTCATGCATATGCTCCGTGTTTGTCAGCTGGCTCTGTATAACTCTGAGGTGCCAGCAGTGACCCGACCCTGTCCCTCCGTTTCCAGACCAGCCATCAGTGAAGGCCTGAAGGACCTCATTCTGAGGATGCTGGAGAAAGACCCAGAGCTGAGGATCTCCATACCTGAAATCAAGGTGACGAAAGGGGGCGTGGCATTGCCAAGGCTGGCTGTGTTAGAACACCAAAACATCTGTCCAGCTGCTCTCACAAAATTTGAAATTAATTGTAATATCTGGCAGCCTCAGCTGAGGCTCATTGGTGTGAGAAATGCAGTGTTTGAGATGTTTGTACAAGAAGGAACATTTTTCTTACACTAGTCAATACTGAATCAAATCTCTCAGACATCCACAGATGGACAGACGTCTGCACAATTTTGTCAGGCTTTTGTCTAATGACGTGCAACTAATGAAGTTGTCCAACTGAAGTTGACATTTACAATTACCAGAGGCAGCTTGTCTCTCATCCAGTTCTATAAGAGTGACAGCTTGCCATGTAAGTTCACGTGATGCTGATGCCAGGAGCGTCATCATCCAGGGATGCCTTACAGTATACACACCATCATGTGTCAGAGGAAAGCGGTCCTCATGTTGTATGCTATCACTGCCAGACCTTGTGCTTGTGTTTCCACCTGGGCAGTCAACAGTGGAAGGGAGCTGTTTAGTAGATTAAGTGAAATGGTGGAACAATTAAGACCGTTACAAACTCACCCTCAGTCCCATCCAGACTTATCTAATCAAACTAATCCTGAAGCAGCAGCCAGCTAACTGATAACTAGATAAAGGGGACTTCTAAACTGTGTGTGTGTGTGTGTGTGTGTGTGTGTGTGAGAGAGAGAGAGAGAGAGAGAGAGAGACAGCGAGAGAACGTGATGGAGAGAGCACCCCCCCACACACACACACCCCTTCCAGAACTGACCACTTTCACAGGTACACTCACTCCTGTTATTCCACCTTGATAGAAATCAGTAATTAGTATCCTCATAAATCTCATGGCATAATCTGGAGCAGGTGATTTAAATTTAAACACAGGGAAACCCGACAACAAAACAAATGTGGGTTTGGAGACGTGACTAAGGCAGCGTAGTCCCAGCCTTCCTTGTACAGCTTTATTTCTGCCTAATCCCCCTGCCTCTGAAATCCTTACAATATTGTGCAGTGGGATCTGCACCGGCCAGATGGAGCTATCGGAGCTTATTTTCCGTTATTGAGCTCATTCCGGGAATCCTGTCTCTTGCTGGTGCACAGGAACGCTCCACAGGGAAATGAGAGATAGAATCCCTGCAGTAAGCCCCACCACCCCGAGCCCTCGGTGTCTTCCGAAAATATACAGTACCAGTCAATAGTCTGGACACACCTGCCCATAGAAAGCTTTTTCTTTATTTTTTTACTACATTCCACATTTTTGAATATTAGTAAAGACATCACAACTATGAAATAACACAAACGGAATTATGCAGTGACCAGAAGTCTTGAAGAAATCCTAACTATCTTATATTTTAGATTCTTCAAAGTAGTGAAAAAAATATTTTTTAAAATGAAATTTTTTTAGGTTGTAAATTCATACATAGGTATCAATTTCACTATTTATGTTTGTCTCAGAAACAAATTTAAAGCATTTAAGCATACACCTTTAGATCAAAATGTCTTTTATCCCATTATCTTATCTTGTTGTGTCCAAACTGTATATTAGTACTATATTTGCATGTTGTATAAACATGGGAAAGGGGAGTATACATGTTGATGTAATAGACGCCCCGCCAGCCTCCATTAGGGTCGACCCCAGGCTGCCTGTCACTGTACTGACTGTAGATGTTGCATCAGCTTGGTGTAGCGTGGGTGGGGGTCTCACCGTGGGCTGGCTGTGCTCTCACCCGGCAGGTACACCCGTGGGTGACCGAGGACGGCTCCAACCCCCTGCCTCTGGAGGAGGAGCACTGCACCGTGGTGGAGGTGACGGAGGAGGAGGTGCAGAATTCGGTTAAGCTGGTCCCCAGCCTGTCTGCTGTGGTAAGCAGTGCGAAGTGCAGCCCCCCCCCCCCAGGGCCATCCACATACACATGTACATGCACACGCATGTGCGCACAAATACATGCACACACGTGCACACACACACACATACACACCCGCACACTCCATGGTCTGTCCCTGGTGAAAGCAAGCAGTACCAGAACAACGTGGAGTTATGAGAGAGTACCGCTCCCATGATGGAGTCACCATCTATATCAAGGTGGTTCAGCCCTGGTCCTATAGGGTTATGTTCTCATATGCTGTCAGACCAGCCAGGCATGTGCTGTAAAATCCACACTCGTTGAATCTTTTCCTTTCCTGTAATTCCAAATTAGACAGCTGTGACAGAGATCTCTTGTCAGTGTGGACAGTCATGCTAGATCAGTGATGGCTTAAGAGCACACAGAATAAGACCTTCCCTTCCAGCTGCATTAGGTTGTACTGAGTAAGATTAGTCATTCAAAGGTGACATCGTACAATTGGCCCAAAGTCCAAATGCTATCTCAACAATCCCACTCTACTTAACCTTACACCTGATTGTGCTTCTTCATGGCTGCCTGGCCTGTACAGTATGTTCTGCTTCTGGAATTTTGTAGATTCTAGAACACAATTCTAAATTCTAGAACATTCCAGAACGTTTTTTAAGGCTGGAGAGGGAACTCTCACAACACGTTGAATCTGGTCTAGAGTGGGGTTACAGCTTGTACCTCCTTATTGCTTCCGCCCATCTCTACTGCAGATCCTGGTGAAGTCCATGCTGAGGAAGCGCTCCTTTGGCAATCCCTTCGAGTGTCCTGGCAAGACGGAGAGGTCCATGTCTGCCCCAGGAAATCTGCTTATGTAAGCGACAGAGTCTCCCTGTCAACAACATCGCCGCAAACACGCGTTTACAACACCTTCCACACCCCAAGGCAAACAGCCTCACTCAGAGCACGCTATCGCCAGCATCATCACAGGATGGACTGCCCTTTCAAGAGCAGCACAGTCCTCACTCATACAGGCCAGTTGTCCCCGCCCACGTCGTTGGCCTCATTCACACCTTGCACGCCCCCTGTCTGTTAGCCTCATTCACAACACTGTCCTCATGTCCACGCCCACACCACAAGCCTCACTGATGACGCAGGGTACATCAGCCTGACCGGCCTCATGTGCAACCAGCTGTCTCTGACATCACCACCGCCCACATTCAGTTTCTCCCGATGTCCCCAGCCTTATTTATAGGCCTCTTTGCACAAACTGCATCTTTATCCACAACGCTAACCACATCATCCACAACGCTAACCACATCAACAGCACTAGCTTAATCCACAGCATTAACCACACCAACACCACTAGCTTCAAATGCGATAGTAACCACACCAACACCACCAGCTTCATTTACAATACTAACAGTACCAAAATCGCCAGCCTCGTGTGCTATAGTAACCACACAAACAGCAACACCACGAGTTTCATCCACAATAGTAACCACAAAATCACTAGAAACTTCATCCACAATACCAACCACACCGAGACCAGGGCACTAACCACACCAACACCACCAGCTTTATTTACAACACTAACCTCATCAACAGACTCATTCACAGCATCATGGGTAAACACCACATCAGTCCCTTCCACACCAACTACCGATTATTAGCACTGACTTTTGGCTCAAGTCACACTAGGAACTATAGAGATTTCAGAAATACACAAAAATGATTTTTTTTAGCATTTGTGAGTCCCATTATTCTGGAAGAGCCCTGGCTGTGCTGTCAGGATTTTATACCCTTCTTCTCAGCTTAAGTCACTCTAGTGAGTCGTCCTTGGTGCCTCCGTTCCCAGAGTCTGCTCAGCCCCCTGATGAGCTAATCCCGAGCTTATCCACTGGCGCAGGCAGATTGATTGAGAAGCTGCGGTTTCCAAAGAATGCTAAATGAATGTTAATTCACCCTAATTAGCAGAGAAACACCTGTCAGGTCCCGCCCACAGGAGTAGTTTCTCTGGATTTCAGTGAGGGGTGTTTTAAGGACAGTGCCGCTCCTGTTATATGCGTTTGCTGCCCTCTGCTTTACTAGAAAATAGGTTTCTGTGTGCATTGCTTTGGCTTTGAGATTGTTGATTATGGTAAATGGAAGGACGTGAAGAAGATTGCTCATTAAATATATCTACGTATCTAAGATAGGCTGTCTTACACACTATCATTGCTGTTAAACGTTGCTCAGATTTAAGCCGTCAGCCGATGGAAATGTGACAGTGTCCCATCATGGTGAAGGATAATTGTAGTCTGTTGCAGCTCTGAGCCCAGTCAGCGTAGAAGCCCCGAGGCAAAGCTGACTGCGCTGTGTTTTATTTTTCATAAGAGAATGATGGGTGATAAGGATTACACTGCCGTGTCCACAGCGGAACCATGGAGTGCTGCACTGCCCCCTGCTGGGATTAGTTATATAACACACAAAGTGATTAAAAGCTGTGATGTTGCTGTTAACTCTCAGCTTCCTCATTCACCTTTGTTTCCTGTCCCAGAATGCTTGAGAATGTCTCATTTGTGTCTCGGTTGACTTTCTCTCTTTCCGTCTCTTGTCTTCTGCAGGGACACGTGGCTTTTCCGCTCCTCGCTGAGGTAACTGTGATTCACAGGTCCAAAGTCAGTCCTCATTGTCCTCTGTCCCATTTAACCCTATTTGTGTGTGTGTGTGTGTGTGTCTGTGTGCATATCCATGCGAATGTGCATGTGTATGTGTGTGTGTGTGCCTGCATATCTGCGTGTGTGTGTGTGTGTGTGTGTGTGTGTGTGTGTGTCTGTGTGCATACGCATGCATGTGTGCATGTGAATGTGTGTGTATGTTTGAAATTATTGAAACTGACCCTATACGCATATCACACTGATTACTCTTGGTCCAGCACTGCTGCAATTTCCCAAGCACTTAGCAGCATAATGGAGCTTGTCATTTGTCACATTTTTAAAAATAATTTCTTTGAGACACATCAAATGGCTTATCAGAATATCAGTATCTGTTGTCTCACTTTATATGTTTAAACAAAATATAATGTTCGGCAAATTGCCTTTAGTCATCACATGGTTACAGTTTCATACAATTTTAAAGTACAGCTGCTGCATACACACAATACATGTATTGTGCAACACACCAATTTATATTACCGTCATTATTGTACCATTTCAAGAACAATACACACTTCTTATAGGATTTGATATTGTCCAAATTGCAAGTATTTCTATTACTATTGTTATTGTTGTCATTGTGCAAACATTATCACAAGCGGCTTTTTGTTTTTTGATGGAAAAAACACTGTTCAGTGCTTTGTGTCAGTTCAGTCTAAAAATGTGCTATAGCAAATGGCACATTCCTTTCAATGTGATTTAAATACAATTTTTAGGGGGGAATTATTTTTTGAAAATGCTTACAGACAGACAGTCCTTATCTTATTAAGTATGGAATTTAGTTCTGAGGAAGCAGAGCCTATTTTGTGCAGCATAGCAGTTTGGGACCCCCAAGATGTTGATGTCAAAATAGCCAAAAGAAGGGGTGTTGAATGGAAGAAAGGCAGGTGTTATCTATTGAGATTTTAAAACAAAATTCTCACACGTGAATCACTGTGCTTTATATAGGAGAGGAAAAACTGTAGCTTTCACAAACATATCATGCTCTTTATGCTCCATACAATGGGTGATTCAAATTGCCGGGCAAATCGCATTGTGTCACTGAGCAGCCTAATTACAGGCATAAAATACAGTAAGGCCCCCTGAAGGGGATAATTATTTTTCCACAAGAAGCTCTCAATGCGTGCGCCTCTTATGGGCCTTGACACACGGGTCTCAGGCAGACAGAATCACCGCTAATACACTTTAATTGAGAGTAAAGGCTTTCTTTGACTCCATGATCCCCTGGTAAGAAGGTCTAATTTACCCTTACTTACCCTTGCAAACAGAAGAGGGGTCAAGTCTTGAGCAAGACTGTCGGGCTGGCAAAGCAACTTGAGATCGTCACATCGCTTCTGTTCATGAAGAATATGCTTTCATATGACTCCTAATATATATTTTTTAAGGAGTGTGAAATGATTTATAAGAGAATAGTAAAATGAGAGGGGAACAGGGTTGACATGCTTAGTATTAAGTGTAAATGCACTGAAATATTGATTTCAGTGTCTTCGTGTTGCCGGCCCTAGCAATTGATAATTTGTTACATCAAGAGCACATCTGAAAAGATTATAGCCTCAGGCCAAACCCTGTGATGTAATCATTCCTCATTCGTGTACGTCAGGCACTTCGTGGGATGGAAGCTGTGCGTTTCTTTGGCGTGAACGGAGCTTCAGAGCCATGGTCTTCTGTGCGCGGTGATAATCACGCTGTTCTCTTCCTCTCCCGACTGTCACAGGAAGAGCAGCAGTGGAGAGGGGAGCAAGGAGGGGGAGCTGGAGGACCTGCAGGAAGACGAGCCCTCGTCCTGAAGGGAGCAGCGGCCCCCACCTTCATGTTCCAGGCTCTGTCTCCTCTTACCCTGTCCCTCACCGACCCCTCAAGGTCACCCATTACTCAACCTCACCTCTGGCCCTGTTTCTCCAGAGGAGAGCTTTTTGTCCAGAGAAACAGTGAATATTCCACTGAAGTGGTTTGCTTATGTATGGAGAATGATGGTAATTATTATGGTATTTTGCATGCTGGTGTTGGTCTCTCCACCTGCTACTGTACATGTCCCACTTTTTGCAGCCTTATTCTTGGCACACTAAATCCAGCAATCTTATCTTCCCCAAATTTCATTGGCTAAAAATGCCTCTCCCCCTCCATCTCAGCCTCTGTATGGTGAGCTCTCTGGTTTGAAAATGGCGGCCGTTCCTCACCCAGGTGAGTGTTTGACATTGGTGGCGGTGGAGGTGTGTCTGCGCCCATCACTGCAAAGGACTTTGAAAGCTTCTCGTTAAGGATTACACGCACTATATAAATGCATTCTGCATCATTAGCATTATTCAGGTCTGGAATGTAACGCACCCAGATTCAGAAGGTTAATTGTTGTTAAAGAATATTGCAGACATATTCCAGAATATCTCAGAGTATTCCAATTCTTTGTTGTTGTTAAAGAATATTCCACTCTGGAGTGGATCTGATACTGAAAACTGGAGCCTGTGCAAAACAAATGCCGCATTTCTGAAGGCCAGATGACCTAATGCAACCTGAAGATGGGTCCTACCTGACAAGTAGTTGCAATTTAGATATCCCCACTGAATTAGAGACGGCACAGGAGGGGATTTCAGCAAGGGTTAAGGGGAAAACAGCTGGCCAAAGTGTCATGGCTGAGGGGAAATATTTCACTATTATGGAGTCCATGCACTGGGGATTAATTACTTGGATGGATGTGCATGTGTTAAAATCTATTATCATAAACTTTATGTGCAGAAAGACTGTATAAATGAGAAACTGGTTGCTGCTTGATTGATTTGTCTGTCTCTGAAAGCCATGGCTTTTCTGAGAACAGAAGGCTGTCTGCTGTTTAAATGTGATAGCGCTTCAATCAAAACACAATCAAACGGAAGAGTGATCAGAGTGCTGTCACTTGCGTTGGAGCAGTGATATTGTTTGTCAGCAGATTGAGGCCAGACCTCCAAAGAGATTATCATCACAGCTAATTGCCAGTGATTGCATACTGTGCCAAAAAATTGAAAGCATGCAGACAGAAAAAGCATGTACATCTTTATAGTATGAGGAGTTAGAAGTGGAGCTGTTGAAATTTTGTAATTGAGCTGAATGAAAAAGGTCATTTGGACTGTGTTTCCTGTGACCTGGATAAAGGATATCTTTGATGCATGTTCTTTATCTTGTCCTGCCAGTCTAAAATGGAAAGTCATAAGATTCTGTTTTTGTTTGGGGTTTGGGTGGTGAGGGGGGGCTGTGGTGGTTTTTCACTATGTACTGGTAAATTACTAACTGTGGTAATGAGTAAAACTTTGTAGTCAGTGGTATATTTCATGCATGAAAGGAACTGAAGATGCAGTCTGAAACTTTAATGGACATGGACTCAAACACACACACACACACACACACACACACACACACACGCACACACACACACACCATGAAATTGGCAATGTCCCATACAGAAAATTTTCAGGGTATTTTCTATTCTTACATTACATAATACTTGGCATCCATATGTGTAACCTAATTTGGGTTATTAAGACTGAATGATGTTCTGTGTAAATGGAAATTTAAATACCTCTTTATTTTAAACCCAATACTCAAGACAGAAAGAGAAAACCTAAATATTTCATTAACTAAGTATGCTAAAAAGGTGAAACATTTACTGGTGCCATAATTTTATATATCCTGGCTAAATGGTGGAAAATGATGGAAAAGACAATGTTTCAGTTTTCCATTTTCCTTGAAAAGGAAGAGAACAGTGTATCATTGTGCTGTTGATGCTGCTGTTTGGCCCTAGACTATTTTGGAAGCCTTGCTGGTTTAACCTCATACTAATGGGTGTGCTTCTTCTAAAGGTAATGATCAGGATGGGGTTACTGATGCCACAGCTCAAAAATACAGTATGCTCTGTTGTTTCCCAACAAAAAACACCAGATGGTGTTTTCTCATTTACTTGTCTCATCTTTACAAGCATCTGCTCACTGTTTCTTTTGGAGTGAACCCACAGAAAAATCTCTGCTTCTCGTATTCCCATTCATTTCACGAGCCCTTGATCTGTATGGAGAAGTGGTTGCTCATGCCACAAAACAAACATTGTGCTGGTCTGGAGACATAGTGTGTCTATGTAGGTATGCTGTCTGCCTTCAGTGCAGGCCTGAAAACTGCACCCCCCTCCCCAAATATCTTTCATAGCAGCACAAAGCACATCACCTTGGAGTCTCGAAATAGTGCCCTGTGTGACTTTACCATTTATCAGGAATGACCGGAATAACCGGAATTTGAATCATCATGAATTGAGGATCCCAGCAGACTGCCCTGTTTACGTCATAATTATTTAGCTCCATTATGCTAACTGCTCAGCATTGTGAGACCTGGTCTTTTTCCTAATAATTTCCCTGCTCATGTGTGAGCGTTTTGTCTTCATTCGTTCCTGGTGCTGTTTTAGTGCAGCAGTGAAGCTTAGGCTGAGATGGGGAGTATGCGTTTGTTCAGGTTTGTCATTGATGTCATCACCTGTGTTTGAATCACAGCTGGGGTTTTTTTGCAAAGGGTTGGCAAAATGTGGGGAGCATGCTGATTCCTGATTATTTCAAGATTTCTGAAACTCTTCAGCAGGTACTTTGTTGAGTCATCCTTCGGGGGTGTACATATGTATTTATGAAGGAGAAAGAAAAGTACGTAATAGACCTAATACCGCTTGATATGGCGCGGGGGGTAAAATGTTTGGTGTGTCAGAAGTCTGCCTGTCTTTGACAGGTTGTTCCCTGGACCTTTACTTGATGTTCTCACTGGCTTTCTCCATCTCACCTGTCTACTCACATGTGTATATATGTAAAAATAATCCAGGTACATTTTTGTTCAAAGCGTTGTCTGATATCTATAGTTATTCTTTAAAAGGATATATATTCTACAGCCCTGATTCCCTTATATGTGGAGTGACTCGCTCTTGGTGACCGTATGTTATTGGTTATCTTGTGTTCTAATGTGTATTAACACTCCTTGTGAATCTTGGTATATAATATGGAGAAAGAATGAGATTGTGCTTTATTTTGTAATACTTAAATGTTCTTGTTTGGGCTTTTTTTTACCACACAAACAAAAAACAGTCAATGTGAAAATGTACAATATTCAACAAAAGAAATCTGAGCTGCAAGGATCCACTGGCAGAACAAATGACACAGTAACAATGTAATTTCAGTATGGCTGCTTTGAGCTGTATTTAAAAATTCAGAAATTGAGTGTGTGTGATGTCCTTATCGTTACAATTTGTGTTGAAGAGATGTTTTTTCTGGTCCTTGTTTCATAAGGCGTGGTGCACTTGTGCTCCGTCAAAATGCAACCATTCAGTGTAAATAAGTACCGATGTAAAGATGCTATTTTTGCATGCTTTTATACTGTACATATAACTGATGAAAATAAAAGTTGTCAAAACACCATCGATCAATGACATTGGTTTTTACTACTGGCCTAACACAGGAGGTCACATCACAATACCACAGGTACACTAAGAGATACAGCTCCTCTGACTTTATCCTGACATGGGTCTATAGTCTGGGGATACCTGCATGTGGTATTGGAGGTTTTTTTTGGCTTTCTATTTCACATCTCACTGATGGGTGTTGCTGTGTCCAGTAGAACAGCTTTTGGTACCAAACAGTAACAGTATGGACCACAAACCTTGTCTGAGGAATTAAATTAGTGCAGAAAAAAAGATAATTTAACATTTTTACCTACTGTATGTAGTACCGTGAGCCTTGGATGCCATATTTGTGCCCTATTTATGTGTTTTGCTGGTTCTGCTGGTAATTTTACATATAAGCACTTTGTGACATTTCAATTGCGAAAAACTTTGATTGCTTTTACTGCTCTGAGTTCTTAAAATGATGTGCATGACATTCAGTTTGTGTAAAATTCTCAGGGGAAAAAAAGATTTGTGTTCAATCCATTCTCAGATGGATTGCTGTAAGCTTGTATGGCGGAAATGGCAAAAGATTTGCCTCATTCTTTATTAATCAGGATGAGGTAGAAGTTGTATGGATATACGATTTTTTTTCCTGAGATTTAAAGGAACAGACAAGTTCTGGCACCACAAAGTCTATGTTGCCTGGCAACCATTGCCAGAAGTGCTTCAGACTGCTGAAGTCCCTGTGTTTTCCCTTGTGTGCCGACTGAATGTGTATTGTGAAGCATCTCCAGTATCAGGTCATGTGTAAATATCACTGCAGGTCTAGAAGAGTCCTTCGTAATCACATTCTTGTGTTTTCAAGGATGCTGTCCTTTAGACTGTCGACTGCTCAATCATTTGCCTCCTCCTTGTGAGTCTCTGTCGCCAAAAATTGTTGAAAACGCAAGAAAGACATCAACGTGGAACATCTAAAAACTGCTGCTTTTAAATGGTGGTAACTATCTGTCCGAATGAAATCATTGTTTAATTTAATCGGGCAGTCAAAGAGGTAAACAAATAAGTCAATTAAAAGGAATGCGGTAATCAGGGCGTGGACTGTAAGCAAAACTGAATTTCGGCATCCGGATTTGTAAATTTTCTAATCAATTTTACCGTAACTAACTAGGGCACCACACGGGACGTTTTTTCCCCTGGTAATGGCCCCATGTTTTCCGGTAAATGGAACCGACAGCATCGCCAGAGTCACACTTATGTAACATAAAGATGTGCCACTCGACCCCGGGTACCTTCTTGTCTGACAACACACCTGAGATCATTTTGCCCACCCCCAATCCCAACCAAATAATTTAGCGTAATACTTAGATTCCGGTCTAAAATCAGACGTTAAACGCAAAAAGAACGCGCTTCATTCCATAAGCAGACGACGTGACATATTTCTTTCGGTGACTGCTGCCCTCTTGTGTTTGGAAAAACCATGAGTATGAGTGGTAAAAACTAATCGATACGCATGCAAGGCAGTTTCGCAGATACTGATACATCGGTAGGCTCGAGGTGGTGACATGTTGACGTCTATCTGAGGTTATTTCAGTTTTCGCGTTGACTCATGGGTGCAGTGCATTTAAATGCAATATTATTGTAGGTGATATTGTAGTCTTCATCACTGTACAGCATGAAATCACCAAGCCGTGTGCAGTGCGCACCTCTGTCGCTGTAGGGGTGGTCCAGCAAAAATGTGTAATTTATACAGACTTTGCATTTCATTGACTCATCTCCGATTTATACTGTGGTTGTTGTGATATTTAAAAATTCAGGTGATTGTAGTTTTTATCAACATTCCTGATGTAGATTAAACACATCGCTAAACTGCTACCCTAGTACTTTTAATGTAGACGCTATTACAACTAATGCTACTATTATCTTCCCTCCTCCTACAACAGCAGCTGCTGCTACGATTAATAATATTAATGATTATGAATAATACAACGTAACAAAAAGGGTTATTATCATCTTGTATAATTAGTATTTCTATTACAAACGTTACACTTTGACGATGAATTCAAAACTTCAACCATTCATCTGACCATGTGTAATTCTACATTCATCTGAATGATTCAGTCGGAAACTGCACGCTGTCTGAATCTCAGACCCACGTTAAACGTATCAGCAATGCCATAAATTCTCTACACCGGGATTTATTGCTGCTTGCTGCTTTATTGTGGTTCTCATCCGCCTGTTCTGCCCGTGAATGTCGCCTAGCGTCCGTGAGGCAGTACGCAACAGCGCCTCCGAGACGGCAGAGGGTGGTGTTTAATATGTTGGGGTTGAGCGCCTTGCGATATTGACAGAGCAGCCGTTTAATGCGCTGTCCAGCACTTCAGCACCGAGCGCTGAGACAGGAGCGCGGTTTGGGGAATTCGGTGTCGGAAGAATTCAGGACGACGGAACCGCATGCACAAACACCCAGACCAACAGAAACAACAAAGCAAGGCGTCGCCGTGTCTGCTCAACGCACTCATCACCTGCTACAAGCAGGTAAGTTCCATTGAAGAGCTTCGTGCGCATGCACAGAAGAGCTAACTTAGCGACACCCGTGTTCGAATAATTCATGTTCATGTTCGTTGCTGTGTTCGTGTTTTAAACATTGGAAGCTTGATGAAACTCATAGAAACTGTTCTATGCATTTTACTGCCACGGCGATTTTAAATATGAATTCTTGTACAATTACCTATGTATTTAAACGGTCGCTTTCGTGTCTGTAGTCGCGATCCGTGCGGAATCCAGCACGCCGTGATGCTCAGTAACAATTTCCAGGGGTTGGCACCTGGCGGGCACCTACCTAATTTTCGTTGACAGAAATTAGTGCCTAAAACGTTATTCGGTTTATTGTCTTAACGCCATGTACAGCATTAGTGGAATATTGTCTTATAAACAAAATTGTAAACTAAAACTTCACTGAAATGTAATAACGTGCTACTTTGATTCAAATGAGTGTCTGCACAGTCTACGTTCAAAATCGGCAAGTGTTTGAAAGGCGGACGTAAATTATGACCCCGTTTAATGTTCTTACGGCGTGGTTACCAGTGTGTTCGGGAGGAATTAAGTTCAAAATGGTAAATAACTCAAAATAACAGTCGAGTTATTTTGAGCCTTTTTGATAGCTAACTAGCTGTAAAGAGAGCTTCTTGATTGTGTCGTCAAAACGGTAGACACGCACCTCGCTGTTTGCTTGGCTCTGTCTGTCTGGATTTGAAGAAAGTGATAAAGTAAATGTCTAAATTAATCAAGATTCTTTATTAAAATGAAAGTGAAACCTGTTGGCCTTACTGTAACTATGCAACTTACTCTGTACGTTGCGTTACTAATGGAGTGTATGCTGCTCTCTGCCTGAGAAAAGACGTATTAGGAGGTGATGACTGATCTTGCAGTTGTTGAGGGAGTATCGTGTCCTTTGGCTGTCGGCTGAAGCAGCTGTGTAGGGTGGTGATGACTTAGCACCTGTGATGGTAACGGCAGTCACAGATGTAGGGTGCTCACGCCATTGGCTAATTGGCTATCACAGATGTGCAGTGTTCACAGATTTGGGGTGTTCACACATGTGAAATAACCATAGCCACTCAAAGGGCTATGTTTGACCTTATTGCAGGGATAACTAGGTAGGCCTGTTGTTTGTGTATGGGTCAACTGTATGTCATTGAAGAGAAACCTAATTTTCTTGTGATGGGCCTGAAGGGATTTTTGTATTTGAAGCTGCTGCTTCTAACTGTTCATACAGTAGGGCATGTGGGGAAGCCAGTCTTTGTATAAATCTGTGCCTTTTCTGATAATAGTTTGACTAAAGTACAAAAGGCTCCGCAGCAGTACAATCCAGCTTTTTGAGTGGTAAGGAAAAATTGCATTCATTGGTAACACAGTGCAAAGTATGCACAGCCAGATAGACAGGTCAGCTGAAGCTAATTCAGAGCTGCATGCATGCGTTCTGAAAGACTACTGTATACAAATAAAATGTCTTTCATACGGAATGAGCAGCTTTGTCTTTCTTTTTAAAGAGAGAAAGAAATGAAAGAAAGAAAAGAAAAGAAAAGAAACACTCATGTGGCAATGATCTTTCCACCTTTGAAACACTCCTTTCAGATCACCTGGGATGAGCGGAGAAACGCACAGACTCTACATAGCGACGTGTCTTTGGCAGAGCTGCTACAGAACAATAAGCCCCTGCTTCCCCGCCCTGTCAGCCCGCCGTGTGTCAGCAGCTGTGTGCCTCTCTGGGGCTGTCAGAACACTGCCTCATCCCTCTGTCATACGGGCTTTCATAAGCGGAATGCTTGATGCCGGCAGGGGAGCGGTATATTTTCTATCAGCGTGACGTACTCGGCTGCTCTCAGTTCTGTGTGCTTTAGGCAAGGTCGAAAAAAACGTTACGCTGGACATAAAACACGTCCCTACCAGGTCCCCAGGTAATCGAGCCTGGTTCATGTGCAAATTCCAGGCCCAGGTGCCTCTGTGGATACCTCTCCTCTAAATAAGGTGCCAAGTGTTTGATTTCAGGTGAACAGACAATAGGCTGGAATGAGGGCAGCTGGGCTTGGCTTTCCTGGCGGGGGGGGGGGGGGGGGGGGGGGGAGCCGAGCTTTGCCTCTGTGGTCCCAGCGGAGCAGCTGTGAACCACAGCCAGACGCGGCACACGAGCCCGCAAGCGGTCACCTTGGGGGCTTTGTGTACCTGCGGCGACCTGGGAGACGAGACTCCCCCACCTCTCGCAGTCTCTCTCACAGCCCTGATGACCGAGTTGATGGTACTGCATGCTCTTCCATAGGTTTATGGCAGATTGGCTTTTGTGCAGTCATATTTTTCGTTTGAAGAGTTATGACATTACAGTGTTGTGACATGTTGCATTATTATAAAAATGACGATACGCGGGCTTTCCTGGAGGTGTGGTAGATCATTACACACTATTGGCATTTAGCAGATGCTCTTGTCCAGAGTGACTTACATCATTTACAGGTTTTTTTTTACAATGTTATCCACTTACACAGCTGGATATTTACTGAGGTATATTGTGGGTTAAGTGCCTTTCCTAAGGGTACATCAGCAGTGCCCCCACAGGGAATTGAACCAGCAACCTTTCAGTTACAAGTCCTGCTCCTTAACCACTATGCTACACAGGGATTAGGGAATACTCTGTGGATGCTGTACCGGCCGGTTGGGGCTATGAACATCCTGTCTCTGTGTTTGCTGAAGTGGGTGTACTCCATGCCTGTGTCCTCCCTATCTGTGTCCAGTTTCTGCAGACGCGGATCCACTCTTTGTACAGTTAACTTTTCATCTATTGTACTTTCTAGTGAGACAGAATCTCCACCGGAAATGAATCCACAATGCCACGCCTCCTGGCTTTTATACAGTTGTCTCTTTGGGGTGGTAATTATGACCCATGGAGATCATTTTAATTTGAAATGAGATGGAAAACTGCAACATTAGAGAAGCAGTTCTGAAATGACCTGGCTTCCAGCAGTTGCGCATGTTTTGTCACTATGGGAACTAAATAAATTACTGTTGCTGTATGTCTGAATGTTTCTTTTTTAAACTTCCTAAGCAAGTTGCATTCATGGACCATGTGACATTTTTGAAGAATGTTTTTGGTTACTAACTGAGTGTGGGTTACCGTTTATTGCCTACTTTCCCCAAATCAAAGTCTTGTACTAAACCGGTTCTGAAATTCATGAATTAAGGATAGATTAAAGGCGCTGTATGTATTATGGAGATTTTCACTGGGGTTGTTTGCTTTTCACTCAGCAGTACTGAGAGCAATTTAACAATGGACTGGTATTACGCTTTAGAAGCTGCTCAAAGGTGAGCTTCCGTGCTGACTCTATAGTAGTAATCCAGTGCAGGGCATCTGGCCACGCTACCTGGGGTTCGAAAATGTCTTTATTCCTTCTTTCTTTCCAGAGGCTGTTTTGTCAGAGGCAAAGCAGTAAAAATACACATCGTAAGGCACTGGAATGCCTTACAATACAATACCATACGTACTCAGTAAATACACAGGCACAGGGCTATATGAAGTGATACTAGCTGAACTGCTTTTTAACCCAGAATAAATAAAAATATATTTCACATAAAATACACAGTTCCGTAGTAAATAGAAACATCTTTATCGATTTAGCTTCTATCTCTTATTCGTCTCATCTTCAGTACAAGTCATTTTTAACTGTGTTTTATTTGTCTCACTGAAGCTCCCTTGCGGTCATGCTTAGGCTTCCTATTGTTGCTGCTTACAATGAGAGGTCTTTAAATAGCCTGTACCTCGGAGAGAAAGAGCCTGATGTGGACACTGCACTGTGCTCAGTGGTGCTTATTTGCTGGCCATGGTAGGAGAAGGTATTTATTACAGTGCATCCATTAACGTGGATGTTTTTCACCCACGGCAGTCAGGTGTGGTGGTCTGTCAGCGAGGCTTTCAATGCCTGAAAACCATGTTTCCATTGAAATCTACTTAAAATCATTGTACCTCAGCAGGAGCCTGCTCCTAGAGGTTTATGTTATGGAGGAATCTGAACATGTGTATGTACAATATGCACTTTGGAACAGTGATAATCTACACACCTGAATCACTCCCAAACAGTATGGTCACAGTCATGCTCATTCAGCCTAGCATTTTATCCTAAAAGGTTAATATAAAAAAATCCTGTAAAACATGCATGATGCCCAGAAATATTGTTTTCATACAAAAATACATCCTGTACTCTACAGACCTAGGTCCACAGATCAACTATGCGGACATAGAAAATCTATTTTAAATATAAATTTAGATTCTTCAAAATATGATTTTGTAGGGGACCAGATGTAAAATACGCCTGCCTTGTTTAGTACGTAAAGATATTCAGTGTGCTAGGAGAGTCTCCCTTATAACATAGTGAGCATAATACCAGAACACGATCTTGATGAAATTCGAACACCTGAAGTGAACTGCACATTTGCTGCATGCAGTTGTTCTGGGGCTCAGTGGAAGCTGTCAGTGGTGGTACAGGAAGACAGGGCCTGAGAGGGGAAAAAAACACAGCAGCCAGAGACAGGTGAGGTTTCTGGGTCACTTCCCGTCAGAGTGGGGCGGAGGAGGAGGGCGACAGAGGGCGACAGGCAGAAGGAACTTGTCCAGCCAGCTGGAAATCACTTCCCCTCCGCCGTCCTCCCTGGCTGGTTAAAACGCTCAGCAGAGAGCCGCACTGACATGATGGCTTTATTCACCCTTAGACTCAGTGGGAAGAAGCGGGAGCTGGCCGCTGCCCTTGTCTTTATCCTCTGATAGGAGGAAAGAGACTCTCTCAGTGCTCATGGATGATTTTCCACAGTGTATTCTCTAGGGGTGGGAAAAAAAAAAAAGATTCATGGTATATCGCGATTTTTTTATAGCACGATACTAAATATTGATACTTCTTCCCAGAATCGATACTCTCTGTGACGTCATGTGCGTAATAGTGGCGCTGCACTGCTGTATTGCTTTCACTGACAAATGTGAGCCAAGTGTGGCCGGGAATTTCAACAGGCCTGTAGAGGGTGCTTCTAAACGCTTGGGCTGCTGAATACTGTGACACGAATAAAAATAGTTCCAGAAAAATCGCAATAATCAATACTATCGAATCGCAATACTCGTAGAATCGCAATATATCGGAATCGCAATACGAATCGGGACCAAAGTATCGTGATAATATCATATCGTGACAAAAGCATATCGTCCCAGCCCTAGTATTCTCCTCAGAAAGCAGGGAATGTTAGACCCATTTTTTTCCTTTTTAAATCAGAGCCAATAAACATTTCTCCGCCAGTTCTTTATGGAGCAATGCAACAGTGAACCTACACGTCTTTTGTTTCAGGGGGTTCCTTTATGTAAAACAAAAGCCCATTGTTATGTCTGGGTCATTTAACTGACATTAATATTTGGTCTGAACCTTTCCTACAAAAATGTTGAATATTAACATGTCTGTTGAACAAAGATAACGCCCTTGTTCTAAATGGTGAAATAGACCATTTTAAGCTCTACCATTCAGCACTTTTGCAGATGCTACATTAATTACTTGGCCTCTCTGTCCATTGAGTATACAGTTCCCTGCAGTAGTAAAATCTGTTTAAAATAGCGTTTGAATTTGCAATCGTTGGAGTGTGTCACAAAGGTATTCTCACTAGGTGACTTGTTTTTGGGTTTTGCCTGACATTGGTTTCAAAGACAAGTTCCTCTTTGGAACAAACAGGTCCATCCAATATGTCTGAATAATGAAGCATACATTGTGAGTACAAGCTGACAGTGTTTGTGAAGGAGAGGAAGAGGAATCTTTTTGCAGTGGCGTTTACCACAGAGCTCATGTGTTGTAGGGGTGGGGGAGACCACTTAGTGGTGTGGTCTTATAAACGAGCTAGGCTCCCACATGGTTCACACATCACATTTTGGCTCACAAAGCGGCAGACATATGCCTTGGCAGATATGAGCACAGAAGAGCGCAGCAGCAGAGATGCAGTGTGGTATGAGAGCTTCAAACTGTCCTCTCAACCTGCCTGCACGGCTCATGTGAATAAGCATGGCTGCTCTCAGCATCAGGAAAAGATTGGAGGTGGTTTTCGGGGGAACTTTTTTTGTCAGTCAGCTTGCCCCCCCCCCCCCCCCCCCCTCCTTCCCCTGCGATTCTTCTGTTGTTCGACTACCTCAGACTCACAGACATATTCTCTCCCGCCCAACCTGATCTCTGGCTCTCCCTTCCCTGGGGAATAGTGGTGTAGAACTGCAATGCTGGTCGTTGTGGTAAGATTGTTTTCCTCCTTTGAATATGGCTTCACTTTTGATGCATCGGAGTGATTGTCACAGTGATACTCAGGGAAAGGGAATGAAATGCTTGTAAAAATGCTTGATATCTCGTGTCAGAACCAGGCTCACTGGCCGAGGCTGGGTTCTTCCTGGGTTCTCCTTGTATTGATGTTTCACTGGACAAGAGCCAAGAGAGAAATGCTAGCCCATGGATGTGTGCAGTGTTGGCCTGGTTACAGGCAGGCTGTCTGTGATAGCCGTACTGTTGGAGAAATAAACACCGATGGCTCACTGGAGAAGTAATCTCTCTGAAGTGTTTGTCCTGCCAATAGAAGCAGTGAGCTGCAGGATTGTCAGTGTGTAATTGTGTGTGCCTGTGTGTGTGTGCGTGTGTGTGTGTGTGTGTGTGCGCGTGTGTGTGCGTGCGTGCGTGTGCGTGTGCATGTGTGTCTTTGTGTGTGTGTGTGTGTGTGTGTGTGTGTGTGTGTGTGTGTGTGTGGTTTACTGTTATTAAGTTAGGACTGGGGAGCTTCACAATATCCATTGATTTCATTGCTGTGAATGACTGTGTATCAGCTGCTTAGCATGTGATCATTAATCCCCTGCATCTGTCTGTGCTGAAAGCTGAAGGTAACTGAGAGGCTCCTCATCAATATCACAGACGCCCCTCTCCGTATGAACACTCTGTTATTTACTATGCAGGAGGAAAGCTTTATCAAAAGATCACAGCCACGGTGTGTACTGAAGGCTGTTCCAAACAAACCTGGCATTAGAAAAACCCTCTTTATCACCCACAATCCCATGGATTTCACACCTGTCACGCAGTACTGTAGTTTTTTTACACTCGGCCGATATTTTCACTCAGCTGAATGTTTACTTTCTGCAAGTATGGGATAGATTTCATGAAAAATGAAGCCTTGCGCAACCTCTGCTGAGAATATGTGTGATGAGAATTAGAATCTTTGCTTTAGATGCTGCATGTTTGCTCAGAGAGTTAGCATTTCAGTGAGCGGTTTCCTTCTGTCTTGTTGCCTGGCAGTTTCTAACCTGCCAGCATAGCAGTCCCTTCAGCAGCCGCCACCCCCAGACCCCCCCCCCCCCCCCCCCCCCCTTCCCCCCTCCCCCCTCCCCATCCGCACCAGCCCTGAGTGAGATACGCGATTCTGCAGGGGAAACCCTATTCCAACCAAAGGCTGTCGTAAGTGTTGCAGGCGGGCAGGCTTCGGTTCGGGTGACCCAAATCCCATCAGCACCACCTTGCACCAGATCGGTGCTGTGCCGCGGTCCGGGTTCCGCGGTCCGGGTTCCGCTCAGTGAACGCTGCCTGATGTGGAGTCCTCATTCTTACTGTGCCATAGTGGAGTTAAATTTAGCATAATTTTCTTTGTCCCCTCCTATTCAGCACCAGAGTCACTTTTTATAGGATTACACGAGTGGAGGCATTTCAGAATTACTATCCTTAATCCCATCCAGCTATAGTGGAGATGATTACAGCCCTGCCTGTTCAGTTGAAATTCAATTCCCAAACTATCCCGCAGTGAAGGGCCCTTAGCTCGAGTCCCATGCAGCTTTTAGGCTATTTTCAGAGGGCTTATTCATAACAAAGGAACCACTTATTGAAAGCTGAAATTTCGCACCCTTTTTTCTGCTGTGCGCCTCAATAAAAGGTCACATCCAGACTCTCTGGAGCAGGAGGACAGGCTAGTGATTTAGGGCTGATGAATTATAAATATTGTGAGGTGCACGGTATCGTACCACGTAATTACAGTGCAGACCATTTTCTCTGTTCAGTATGGTATAGGGAGGTATTATGTCTCTGAGGCTGGCGAAACAAATGAGCTGAAATTTCATATGTGTCTTATGGTGGTGGTGAAAACTATAATTTTTTTTACCCAATTTGAATTCACTGTCTATTTGCAATGTTCAGCCATTTTGCTCATATATAATATGCATTCTGCAGCATAACTGTTAAACAATGCAGGCTGTTCTATGGTCTTAGTGGTTTTTCATGGCTTTTTCTGGTCTGGAATTTGCACTGCTTTATTGTTATGTTAATATGATTAAAAAAAGCCATTACATGGATAAAATGAAGAAAATTGTGTACAGGACTTTGAAGTCACATACTTGAAACGATATGACTGTCGCTTTCAAAAACAAATCATAGCCTTGACGGTGACAGTCCTGCAGGCAGGTACGCTGGACACGAAGGGGTTAAAAGTGCGGGGTGTCAGGGACAGAGGAGGCTCTGCAAACATCGGAGACAAACAGTCCTCAGAGACGGCGGGACTTTAATAAAGGCCTATTCTCTCTCCCGCGGCAGATGCAGCGGTGAAGTCAGGTGTTAGATGAGAAAATGACAGATGGGGAGCCCTCCCGCCCGCCCTGACGCGCCGCTCGAGTTTTCCCTTCGATCTCAGCTCAGCCGTTCGTAAACTCTCCGTCTCCGCTGGGCAGAAAGGCAGCGGAGCCCAGGACGGTTCAGTTTCCGCTGACGGATGAGGTGTGGTCAATGCACAGCTCCACGTTTCTGCGAACGGTCTGTCTATTGCTTTTGCTGCCATTAAAAAGAGCATTAACAAAAGCATGGATGAGACAGCCTTTTCGGTCTTGAATCAGTCTTCCTTAATCTGTTGTAGGACTCAGCTTCACTTCCTGACTGCTGCTACCCAGCGCCCAATGGACTGAGTTTCTTTATTCAGAGAATTAGTGTTTAAATGATTTTATTTAATTTATTTCATTTTTCAATAATCTCAAACAAACCTTCTCGCAGTTGACATTACTGTGTTTCTGAAGGCTTAGATAGACTGTGCTGCTCATCAGTTCTAGAGTAGGCATTGACTCAGTGTTCCTAGATTTTGTGAGAGTTTTTGCTTTTCTGTAAATTCACATGGACAACGCTTTCAAACTGAACTTTGTGTGACAGTGTGGAAAGTTTACCAGGGACTCAGTGGATGGTCAGGGAGATGTGTCTGCTTAAAGCTTCATCAGGGGAAATGGATTGCACGGTCAGGCATGGAACCAGGAAGTGCTGGGAGAGCCATGTGTGGTTTCATTAGCAGCTCAGCTGTGGAGTGTGCCCCTACCACCACGGTGTGGCCCACAGAAGCTGTCTCACGGCCACAGAGGAACGCAGAAGCCTGTGCTTTTCAGCTGGATTTTTTATGCCACTGTCTATATTAAGTACAGTGTCAGACAATCCCCATAAAGCTTGCATAACACCTTGCATAGAACAGCAGTTGTTAAATTGTTGAACATTCTAGAGCACGCAGACTTATGGGACACGTATTTATGCATAAATTGAAAAAGTGTGATTAATATCCATGAGCTTACTATAAAGGCCATCGTGAAACACTGTGTTTGCTGAAGAATGCCTTTTAATGCTGTAATGTCATGCTCGTGAAAGTGTTATGAATGTTTTTTGAAAGCCTTATGAAGGTGTGATTAGCAGTAGTTGTGGCTGGTCTGGAGTGCAAAAAGAGTATACTGAAGGCACCTGGGGGATGGCTTTTGCTTTATATCTTTACAGGTCATGCGCTGTGTAAAGTTTGTGGTAGGCAGGTAAAACTGATCTTTTTGTGGAGAGGCAAGCACGGGGGATGGGGTGTGTCTGCATCTCTCATGTTGAAGATATCAGGCATCACAGGCCTGTCAATGTTTCTCATGTGCTGTGGAGATCTGGAAGGTGACCAAGACCTTGATTTTGACTCCAGGAAAAATCCTGTTGAACCAGCCCTGTGTTGAACAAAACTGTTATTGAGGCCTGAAGATGACTATCAGGGACAGTCAAAGTCAGCTCACAGACAAACAGCAAGCTCACGCGTTGAGCCAAGGCTCTGTGAGCAAATCAGAGATCCATCATGTGGAAATGGCACATCAAAATGTACCTGGAAATTTACTCACCACATCAGCCTCCTGATATCCTTGTGTTTTACATTCTCGGCTGTAGCGTTTGTTTGTTTTGGCACGTGGCGGCCAGACGTCCTTCAGCGCATTTGGCCTCCTTAGATGATTGATGTTTTCGGCAATTAAACGGGACGCCTGCGGTGCATGGGCCTGAGCTTGATGAATGCGTTTACTTAGGTTCGCTGAACCTTGCGTATTGCTTCAGCGGAAACCTCCGGCCCTTTGTGCAGATAATTGCACCGGCACTGTCATGCTTCTGGAGAGGGCGGAGCACACATCTTTGTTGTGTGTGAGTGGATTGTTGATCTGATAGTCTAAGGTTATGCTCGTGGTAGGAGGTACCTTGTGTTCTGTCTCTGACGTTGACTTTTGACTCCTCCTCAGCATTTATTCTCCTTGTTTTTTTTTTTTTATTTGCAGATAAAAAACAGCCCTTTCAGAGGCGCAGATAAAGGGCAAGTAAAAGGACAACTTGCAGATTGTTGGTTTGGAAAGCAAGGTGCTAATGCAGTGCGGAGGGTACATCTGCTTTGGCTAAGAGAATCAGCCATGGCGTAGGTAGTAACACATTAGTCATGAAACATGCACTGAACATGATTAGCTGTATCAAAGAATGAACACTGAGTGATCCTATATGTCCAATGAGCAGTAACATTACCAGCGTAGAATGGAAGCAACTCTTTGGACCCATTTGATATGCACACAAATAAACATGGAGAAAAAGGGGGCCCTCATTTTCTTCCTCCTCCTCCTCCTCGGTGTCTTCTCTCAGCAGTGTGGAGGGTGTTAATTACAGCAGGCTCGGGGAGAATAAGGAGCCCTCAGCAGTGGCACCTTGAGGAGCTTGTGATGTGGGGAAAGGGGGTGTGATTACACGAGGATGAGATTAGAAATGCCTCAGTCCCTGTGGGCGGAGGGCAGGTGACTTATGTGTCTTAGGGAGTGCGAGTAGAGGAGAGCTGGCCAAAAATGCGCCTGTCTTTTATCTGCATATCTATTATCAGTGAAAGGGCTGAGAGCCCCTGACATGGAGGATATGCTGTAGCGGACTGGGGTGGCAGTGTAGCATGGTGGTTAAGGAGGACTCATGACTGAATGGTTGCTGGTTCGATTCCCCAATGGGGCACTGCTGCTGTACCCTTGGGCAAGGTACTTAACCCACAGTTGCCTTAGTAAAATGTCCAGTTGTGTAAATGGATATGTGTAAATAGCTCTGGATAAGAGCACCTTGTGTTTATGTGCAGCTGCCTGTCAAAAACGCGCAGGCGACCCTCCCCTTTCAGCAGGAAATCCACAGGCACTGTGCTACGCCTGTAATGAAGACCTATGTGCACAGAAAAATAATAAAACCACTATAAAAATAATGTAATAATGCACTGATCTAATGGTTAATATGTACATACTTCTGCAGTAATGTTGTAGTGAATGTGTGTGATGTGTAAATGTTAGAAAGCCTGGGTTGCCATGGAGCTCTGGCCTGGTAATGCACAGTGAAGCCTGGTGCGAATATTAGAAAACTGTGACACACAAGCCAATGGCGAGGGGTCTCACGTATTGCATTCGAATCCCCACCCTCTCTGCAGTGCATATAGCCAATTGGGAGTTATGCGACATTTGTCAATTCCGTACATGTCTGTGGAAGTCCCCTCCATTCACACTGAATGATGGCCTGTCACTCTCCCCGGGCCCATGGTGTTAGGGGTGCAGTGACAGCACAATGTGCCAGTGATGGAGGGACCCAAGGACCCCACGTCTGCCACTGCTGCCTCGTGGGTGGGAGGCAGGAAGTCTTCACTGCTGAATGATTCGTCCTCATTTTTCAGTGGTGGGAAAACTGAGGGAAAGGAGTCATGTGACAACAGTGGAGGGGTGTGTGTGTGTGTGTGTGTGTGTGTGTATGTGCACGTGTGTGTGCGTGTACGTGTACGCGTGTGCGTGTGTGTGTGTGTGTGTGTTTGCGTGGAACACATGGTAGACATCAGTAGCACCAGCAGTGTTTGACAAGACAGGTTGGAGTGGAATAATCATATTAACTAAATGTTTGAGATTTGTGTTTGAGAGGTTCCTCCTCTCTGACTTACACTGTGCTTCTGTTGGGCAGGGGTGTTGTTTTCCGCAGGCACTTTCCCTCTGGCTATATGTAAAATGCAATAAGAGTGAAATTATGTAAAGGGGGGATTACGCCTTTTCTGGAGCAAGCTTTTATTAGCTCACTTCATGCAGCCGTCTCTGAGATGAGATGAAGCAATCTCCTAATGTCAGCGATCTCTTAGGAGAGATGAGCAAATATAATAACGTGTCATAAAATCTCAGCCATCCAGCGCTATAAAGCTGCGAGGGACTCGGTCAGATGATAAGTTGTAGGTAGGCAGAGCAGCGATAAGGATAATGATGGTTTAAATTTGTCCAGGAAATGAACCTGTCATGACTGAGGCACAGACACTGATGCTTCTGTGCCAGGGAATAGCAAAGGAAAGCGTGGCTCCGATGAGAGCTGCCGGATTATGCGAGGAAACTGAAATTATACACAACCTCATTTTATACCACTAGCCATGCAGCGCTGACCACACAGTGACCTCACAGGGACCTTGCAGGGACTGCCTAGTGACCGCGTAAAGAGCACTCTATGACCACTCCATAACCGCGCAGTTCAGTGAGAGTTCACAGATATGACCATGTGGAAGTGGAGTCTGTCAAACAATTAACAGTGTTGACAGAGACTACATAGAGAGGGAATGAACATTAGGAGTGTGTGCAGTCTTAGAAGGCAGGACTGTGATTGGTTTACTGCACACATTTGTCTACGGTACATAGCATGGCTTCTTCCTGTGTACTGTAGCAGTTATCAGATGAACTCCAGTCAACTGATACAGTGAAGAGGGTAATAGTATGACACTCACATTTGAGGTCAATTAAACCAGTTATTTGAAAAAAACAGGAAAGGTGGGAAATTTTGTGCATCTTATTCGTGTCAGTGTTTTCGCCATTGCCAAAATAACCTTTCATTAAGCCGAGAATATGCTCTTTAATATTTGCACAACAGCATCACGACATGACCAGCAGAGAATACCACTTCTCTGCTCTCCACAGCCGAGCAGAGATTTATTGAGTATCCACCTACAAAAAAAATAGCCATAGGTATTTAAAACTGCAGTCAGGCCTTTCTCTCTCCGTTTATGCAAAGACTGGCTGAAGCCTTGAGTTCAGATTCACAGAGTCTGTGCTACCCTAAGCATTACTCCCCTTTAAGCTTACGCAACACAAGTTTCCCTTCATTCTCTCTGTAGCGATCGAGCACTGCATTTTGATGCAGTCCTCTGTTAGAATGTTTCTCCTTTCCCAGCATGCCAGCTTACTTCTCCTTGGACAGCGTCCAAGAGTGTCCCTGTCTGATGCGGGTTCTTACCTGCGGGGTGGGGGGAGGGCAGGAGGGAGGGGGGGGTAGGTGGGCAGGAGGGGGTCGGCTGCCTCCCAGCCAGAGATGTTCTGGCTCAGTTGCGACCTTGAGTGAGTGCCTCTGTGCAGGCAGCTGAGGACACCATCAAAGGGCTCAGGGCAGCACAGCTCCACTTTCAGAAAAAATATCTCTTCATGATCACGTGCCGCATCAAGTTTATATTTTTGATGCAATTGATGCTGTTTGTCCTCTTGCATTCAGACTCCTTTTGCTTGTCAGCTTGGTCTCAGAACAGATTTACATCTGATAGAAAAAAGAGTGAAGAGAGTGTTTGCTTTGAGATGAAGCACAGTGATGCGCAGTGATGCCCTCATATGATGCCCTCATGGGCTGCTGTATGGTGTCTGTCATCAGACAGAAGGATGTTACTCTCATTATCCAAGCAGAATGGCAGGTAAATAGGCACCATTCTGAGAGAAACAGTGCTAAGAATCAGTGCTACAATAACAGCATATCACAGTAAAATGTGCCCAGAAATTATCTTTAGCAATTAACCTAACCTCATACTAAAATGAGCTTAGAGTCTAACAGTTGTCTATAAAAGCAACATTTCCTCAAATCATAGTGTGCCGTAGTTTATCCCTAACAGTGCCAGACAGTGACCCATTAAAACAACATTAAACACTAAATGTTTAGTGTTTCTGGCACCATGGAAAATGACTTCAGTCTCCCGAGCGCTCTCTGTCATTGTCCCAGCTTTGTTTTCCAGACAGTCTAGAAATAGATGTGAACACAGAGTCAGCTTCCGTTTTATATCTCTAACTAACAAAACAATTGGCAGGCTTTCATTTGTGTGTACGCTAATCTCCCTAAGCGATTATCCTATTTTTGTTTGCGTTTTTATTTCCATCTACAGTTAGAGATATTATTGGACTAACATATTCATTATTATGCTGAGTAACAATGATGGGAATCCAAAAAGAGATTTTAATTACTGCATTGCTCATCAATTGTAACAGCCTACATGTGGCCAGCTAGCTGTAATGGATGTGGATATTTTTGCCCAAGCATTTATAAATCACTTAAACAGCTTGCCCGTACTGATTTCATATGCAGGAGTGGGAATGCAGTATAAAGAACATTACTTGCTGTTGCATATTCAAACCCTTTGAAGTGCTGCACACGGTATCCTGCACCGGTACACTTATTTCCCCTCTGCGTTGCTACGCCTATGCATATACTATTTCATTGTTACTGCTGGTACCCATCCGACACTCCACATGCTTGAAATGAGTTCACAACCTTGGCAAGGCAGAATGCTCTGAGGCAGGTTTAGAAGAGCTCTGATCCCAGATCAGTGTGGTGTAGGTGAGACAGGGGACAGGGCGCAGTGAGATCCTGAACCCTGTGGAATCGGGTTGAAATGCTCAGCGTGTGGCAAGCTCACAGAGCTCGCAGGAAGGCGTAGAGAAAAAAAATACTGAACTGAAACAGCTCTCTGGCTTCGCTTTCTCTCTGTATTTCCCACTCCCACTCCCACTCTCTCTCACTGTATTTCCCACTCCCTTTCTCACTCTTTCTCTCTGTATTTCCCACTCCCACTCCCACTCTCTCTCACTGTATTTCCCACTCCCTTTCTCACTCTTTCTCTCTCTATTTCCCACTCCCACTCCCACTCTCTCTCACCGTATTTCCCACTCCCTTTCTCACTCTTTCTCTCTCTATTTCCCACTCCCACTCCCACTCTCTCTCACCGTATTTCCCACTCCCTTTCTCACTCTTTCTCTCTGTATTTCCCACTCCCACTCCCACTCTCTCTCACCGTATTTCCCAATGCCTTTCTCACTCTTTCTCTCTCTATTTCCCACTCCCACTCCTATTCTTTCTCTCACTATTTCCACTCCCTTTCTCACTCTTTCTCTCTCTATTTCCCACTCCCACTATAACAAATTAAAATTGCTTGATTAATAGGCAATGTTTAATAAAACTTTATCATTCCTAAGAATTGCAGAGGATATGTTGGACATGTTGGAATGGAATCATTTTAATGATAAAACACGTTTCACTTGTAACCACTTTAATCATTTTTTGAGAAAATCTTCATCGGAGATGATTAATGTCAGATATAGGGTTGCTATCTAGAGCCTGGGTAAAGAAGTTTCCCTTGTAAAAGTCATACAGTTCAGAGGTTTAGAACAAGAAAAGTGGCATCACCTTGCTGGTCATTGTGCCTCTCTTCTTCTCTTCATGGGAGGCCAGTGGTGTGAAAGTAAGTGTGACACAGTGCAGGGCCTACACCTCTACCAGTCTGGCAGCAAATAGTGGTGCGCCTCTGCCGTGGACATTGTTTGTCCCCGCGGAGCTACAGGACCATGGACAGCATCTACACCTCATGAGCAACAGGCCTATGGACTGTGTCCATCCCACCACGACTACAGGACCATGGACAGCATCCATCTCACCAGAGCTACAACAACACGGGCAGTGACGAGCCCTGTTGAGCTGCAGGACCATGGACAGCATCCATCCTATCTGAACCACAGCACTCCAGAGAGTTCCTCTCAATGCATTGCACATGTAGTAAATAAGAAATCGCTTGCACCTGTAGGCAGTGGACCATGAAAGGGGAATAAATCACTGTACATAGCCTTCTCTCCTCAGTCCCCGTGGAGCTGAGGTGTGCTTAAGATAAATATGTTTCTTATATTTGTTGTTTGTTGAAACAAACACTCGGAGTGAGGCGGTTGACCTGTCGTCACTTTGGTTTGTTGCTATGGTGACTGGGAGTTCACTGGAGTTGGTGTTTAATAAAGCTGGAGGCTGACCTGGTGTCACACCCCAGCCCTAACCCTGGCTCTGTGATGCGCTTCCTGCAGAGGTCCACTGGGAGCAGCTACTGCGTCTCAGCCAGGAGAACTGCCTTTATGACATCACAGTGCATTTCAGCAGACACCACTGAGCTGAGTAACTTACACGGCTGACATTAGTTTTTACATGGTATCCATTTATACAGCAGATATGTGGTTATTCAGGTAACATAGCTTTCCCGTTTGTACATGTATACACATCTGAGATGTAGCCAGCTGATTGATTGGTTCACGATGGTCCATGCTCTACTCCAGAAATTATTTTCCAGCAGAAGATTATTTATTACAGTGTTAGATCTGTAACTTTCTGTTCTGGTTTGGTTTGGTTTCATGTTCTGAAGCCTCTGAATCAGTCGTTGTTCATCATTTTGTTGAAAAAGACTCAATGGTTTAATCGAATGAAGAAGAAGATTGTCAAGACAGATTGTTTCCTTGTTGTGATTTCCTTATGAACGTTATGAATCTGGAGTGTTTTTTCTTTATAGTTACAGCGGCAGAGAGACATCTGTGAGCGGAAAGTGATCTTACATTTCTCATGTATTGATGTCTTTTTCATGCTTCTGGTCCGTGACAGGGAAATATTTTGAAAGTATTTTGAAAGTCTTAAGTCAGTCTGCCAAACTCTCCTCTGTTGAAACCTTTATTAGTAATGTATTGAGGTTATACAAGACACTGATGCCATCCAACCATATATTATTACTACTAATCGTAAAGGAAATATTTTTATGTGGGGCGAGTGCACTGTATCAACACAGTAAGAGGTGCCAGTTCTCACCACGTTAATTCAAAGCATTCTGTTTACATCAGTCACATGCACCATTTTTGTTTTGCATAGGTGGCATTTAGCAGAGGTCGGTCATTAAACACTGTCTTGAGGCCAGAGACTGCCTGAATGAGTTGCTTTTCACTGCTGCCCTCTAACCCACACATACAGTTAGCAAAGTAATTGGCTGCTGTTGGCTGACTAGCATTCTCCTGCTATGCACCATATTCTTGTGTTAATTCTGTGTTTATTTGCTGTGGATGCCCTCATCCCCGATGACACGCACACAGCTGTTGTAACAGTTGCAGGTGTCAGTCAATATGAGTGTTGCAGAGATTTTTGGGAAGGGTGTTTTGTAAGACCAGGATTCTGCTGCTCCATCCTCATACTGTATCTTGTGTTGCAGTTTCAGAAGCTGGTTTTCTTTGAACAGAAGGTTTTTTTCTCTGGCTTCTGTTGGTCCATATGTAGAGGTATAAGGCCCCTGCTATTCTATTCTACAACTATGTGTTTTGGGGAAACTAAGTACATTTGATATTGGTCAAGATCTCAGACCCGCCATGCTGTAATTGTGGACCACCTCAGTATATGTGACTTACTGCTGGTGTTACTGCTGGTGTAGCCACAGCTCTGACCCCCAAGAAGCTTGAAGAATCAACCCTCTTTTTGAACAGTTTACAATCTAGACCACAATTCATTTCTGCTGTAGGCACATCTCAGGGGTAGAAGAGAAACAGCCTGAGCAAATGGCTGTCTGTCATGTGCTCATTAGAGAAAAACTTGCAATTAAAACTGCAGCTCCCAGCGAATTAGATGCAGACAACCTTCTGCCTCTGTGAACATGAAAACATGTGCAATTAAGTGCTTATGTTGCTGCCTTATCTGCATTCTGACAGGTTTTCTCTCGGTATGGTGACTTAATTAAATGGGAAATTCAGTAATGTACTCATTACACGGCACCCCCACCCTTTGTCACAAAAGAGTTTCCAATGATTTTCATATTTTCAAATTCAATTACCCGTGCTTAAGTTTTATGGCATAATTTTCTGTGCTGCAGTTGTTTTACTTTCCTCAGTAATTGTGGGATTATTTTATCCTCAAATTGAATGTAATTAGCATGCACGTACTGTATGTATAATACTGAACTCCACAGAGCCGGGGAATGTAATCAAATTCTAATGTACCAGTCAGAAGTTTAGACACCCCTATTCAGCGAAGGCTTTATTTTTACCATTTTAGAATAATAGTAAAGACATGAAAACAATGAAATAACCCAAATGGAATTATGCAGTGACAAAAAAAGTGTTAAACGAATCAAAGCTATGTTATATTTTTGTTTTTTCAAAGTAGGCAAAATGTATTTAATTATTTTAAAGAAATTCATACATAGGTATCAACTTCACTATTTATATTTGCCTAAAAGACATATTTCAAGTATTTAAGCATCTTTAGATCAAAATTTCGTTGGATGCTTGTTTCTCATTATCTTCATCAGATGTGTCCAAACTTTTGACTGGTGCTGTATGTGCAATACTGAACCCCTCACACCATCTGTAATCAATATGGTTCTATGCAGTCTGGCATTCATTCATTCTCTCATGCTGTCTTTCCCACATCCTCCTTGGAATGAATTGTAGATGCATGTTGTAGATGAATCTTGGAAATGGCTGTCATTACCTGTCATTCTCTCTGAAAGAGTCACACTTGATGTTATTTTGCATGCACATGTGTGCATTTCCTAATTGATTTCAGATTTGAGAAAATTGAGGAGACCCCTACTGAGCTTATAACCTTTGTCAACAAGTAGGAACATTGCACTTGATTTAAAAAAAATCAGGCTGGAAGTGGATTTATATAGTAATATGTGGGATATCTATTGACCCCTTTGGAAGCTGATAAAGATTAATTAGTTGGAGATACAGAACGATGCGCTTCAAGGTTTGGATTCACTACATTTAGCATGGTTTCTGTGTTGATATCAGCCACTGATTCTCCATCTGGTAAATAACTGAAATATTTTATTTCAAGAGGCAGAGTATGTTGTTACCCTCAGACAGCATTGCAGCTTTATAATAAATTGCAAAGTGTATATGTGCATCACGATGCACACACATTTGTTTATGATATTTTTTTACCCGCGCAGTCGATTTGACAGCTCATTTATAACAAAGCACATTATTTTTGCTAAGTGCATCAAAGCAAGCTGCTCCTCCCGCTCTTGTTGAGGTGAAATCCAATCTGAGGAGGGATGCTGTAACAGGTAGTGCCTGTGAGAGAGCTTAATCTTCCCTGGATCTGTGTGCAGCTGTATTGATTAAACCCTCTGCATGAAAGATGACCTCATTAATCCTGCAGCTTCCCCTCTGTCCATGCGATACCCCAGAGCACAGCACTGCCTCTTCACCACAGTTTCCTTCACAGCTCTAAGCCCCGCTGCCCACTGCACTCTTCTCAGGTCAGATTGATACTAGAATGCTTTCCATCACTGTGCTTGACCCGGAAAGCCGGTGCATTTTATAGAGAATCACTTGTCTGTTAATGTATCTCTTTGAAATCTGTCTATTTTCCTTATAATTTTTGGTCATGTTTAACATGGTATTTAACTCAAAGCCTTCAAAGGTAAACTCACCCACTGGGACACAATGCCATGGGTTAATGAAGGAGCATTAGTGTAATCACACGTTGTAAAATTACATTCTGAATTTGGCATCTTAACACACACACACACACACACACACTCTCGCACAAGCACATACACACACAAAGATACATCCACACACACACACACACACACACACACAAACATACATACACCCACGCACACATAAATATATCCACACACACACAACTCCCCTCCCCTCAGGCTGCCAGGGCTCGTAGCTGATGTGGAGACTAACAGTAATGCATGTTGACATTTGCCTTCAATCCAGAATAAATCAGTTTGTTTAACAACATATTTCAAAAATTACTCCACAGCCTGCAGTTCCAATCTGAGATATCTGTCAGTCTCTAATAATAGTTTTTCTTTTGTAATACATATATTTACTTTTGAGTTACTGTTGAGGATTTGAGCTCAGCCGTCTGACAGTGACTGGTAGGCTGTCAGACTGCATTAGGCCAGCTCATGCGAGCCCTCTGACCCTCTACCCATTCCGTGTCCCGCAGCATAGTGGGAGCCAATCAGAGGCCATGTACGATGGGGCAAAGGTGCCCTCGCCCCAGGACGGTGCCAACGGGTTGCCCCAGCCTGGGGGGTCCTCCAGCAGGCCCAAGCCCGACGAACCCGGGGTGCAGAAGGCGGAGTCTGCGCTGGTGAAACGGGCTCACAGAGAGATCCTGGACCATGAGCGCAAGAGGAGGGTGGAGCTGAAGTGCATGGAGCTGCAGGAGATGATGGAGGAGCAGGGGTGAGTTTCACGGCATGGCCCTGGAACCCCACACCCCCTACGCCCAACCCCAACCCCCAACCGACACTCATACCCGCCTGAGCCAAAGTCACATTAAGCCCAATATTGGCATTTACCACATGCTCTTATCCAGAGTGACTTACAAAGGTTACAGTTTTTTTCACGTTACCCATTTATACAGCTGAATATTTACTGTGGAAATTCTGGTATTCAGGTACCTTGCCCAAAAGTACAACAGCAGTGCTTCAGCAACCTTTGGTTTACGCGTTCTGCTCCTTACCACTATGCTACACTGCCGCCTCAAGAGTAGCCAAGACTGCTATGTACTGTGAAATAATGGGATACGTTTCATCTGTAATATTACTCACTCAGTAAATGTTATGGGCCTGTGGCATTTCATTATTGCACTGGTGGTATTGGAAAGGGGCATTATTGATATGGTTTAGTCAGCTCTGCAGTAAGTGCCCAGACAGGCCCCTCTCAGAACCGCCATCTCCATTGAGGCTGACTCTCAGGCATGTGACACACTCCTCTTTGAAAACCTTTACAAGACACAAGTACATGAACGTGAAAGGAGAAGAGATGGGTTGCCAAGGCAACTCGTCATTCTAATTCATACATTATAAGGCATATAATTCTGGGCTGAAAAGCAGAAACCAGCATGGTGGGGCCGTCAAAACTTAGCTGAAGCTGCTTGAAATTGTAGCTGAAATGCAATCAATTTGCCTTTAAGACATTTGCTCAAAGTGGCATCAGTGTTATCATTTATTCTTTGTTGCATAAAATCAGCCACTGCAATGCAATTTTTCAAAAAAAAATTATGTCAGAGCTGCTGGAATATATGTTTTTTCTCTTTGTATAAATGACAAATATTTTCTATTTTGCAGATGTAGATATGTGTTGTAATTAACAATCCCACATTTAGGAATATCAGCATAACACAATGTGAATATCGGATATATTTAATATGCAAAACCTTTAATGATAAAGACGCTGAGAGGTGAAATCTAGAAACTGAGTTATAGTGCAGTATAATTATTTTTTTCTAAATCCTTCTGTCCCCTTCCTGTGACCTAAAAAATGTTAAACTTCCCTATCTAACTAAAAGTGTCCAATTAATTCACTGCACATCTGAGTGGAATCTTCATTAAAAAAGGCCCCGCAGCATACAGAACTGGATTTCTGTCAGCCAGGAAGTGTTATGTAAATGGATGCCATGCACGCAATGACTCCAGCTTTAAAGGCTGACCCAGCACACAGTCCTCAGACCACAGTCTTACACAGAAAAGGTCTTCCTTATCTAGTCAGTGAGAAGCATCTTTATTTTATCATTGACCTTTATAAGAGCTTGGCAGTTTGGCATTTTTCCCCTTCCTATATCTAATGAATAATGATGTGCAAGCAGTCCAAGGTCCTTTTATTCAGGTGTCAAACTCCTAAGCAGCAATATGTCTTGGTGACGTGTTGCTAGGCATCTCCAGGGAATGATAAAAGCTAAAATCTAAACCTCTCTAAAAGTGCTCTGCAAAGCCTGGTAATGTGGGCCTCTTTGGCATCACATAGTGTCATTTTAGAGGAAAGCTACAGTGCTCCTTCCTGGGAGAATTAAAAACCGGAAAGCATGGAGTAAAAGATGCAGATACCGTACTTTGAAGAGGTGTGGTAGTAGAGTATCAGTTTGGGAATTTAATGAATGTAATCAAACTATTTTAACACAAAGTATGAAACTGTAAATTGATCGTGGTGCACATAATTGTCTTTAAACTCTAATTTCAAGGGTTTTGAAACCAAAAATATCAATCAATCGTGTGACAATTGAAGGCTGTGAGAAGAACCTGCAACATCTCATTGCAAAGGTCATAATATAGTTTAGTGATTATGGTTATTATGTGGTTATTATAAGCCTTGAAAATGTGGTGTAACAGTGCACTATACCGCACCGCTCTGCAGGAGTGTTAAACTTTTACCCCTGCATCGCCCCTCTCTCAACACCCACTCACCTCAGGGCAGGGCCTTCAAAGAAATATATGCGGAAGAGTCATTAGATGCAGTTGAAAAATCTGATCCCCGTGGCTCCTAAAGGAGGGTCAGTGAACAACGGTTTAGGACAGAAAGTCAGCCGATGTGGAGCTACTGTCAGGGCTGACTACAGAGGAAGAGCTTCACCCTGGGAGCCAATTAAAAGGCAGCGGCAGTGGGATGGATGCCTTCATTATTGGGCTCAGGGAGGTCAGGGAGCCCTCTGATTGGCTGGCTCTGCGTGTAGGTTCCACTCATCATGGCCCTCCCTCTGTATGTGCTGTGGAGCTGTGTCATGTGCCACAGTGGAGAGGGCTGGTGAAGACAGAATTATTAGCATGGCTGAGGCATTACCATAGGGAAGGCAGGAGGCTACTGTGATCCCCATAAAAGAGAAAAGGGCCGCCTTTATCCTGCTTATTTCTGCTCTTTATCAAAACTGATCTGTCACACTGCTGGTGTATTAGAGACACAAGCCTCCCTGTTGCAGCTGATGTCCAATAAAAGCTTCAGATCCGCTCTGAGAGGAACAGGGGTAATGTTTTCCTGTGGGGAAATGAAGTCGGAGTGATTCTATTAGGAAATGCCTCTGTGAGGAATTAAAACAAACGAAGCCTGACTTCACACAACACCATTCTGTGCTTGTATTGTTTCTGATATCCAGTGCTTGGCATCATGTCCTTTGCTTAGTTACCTCACTGTAGGGAATAATAATATTGAGATGTATAGATGGGTAACATAAAAAATTGTAACCTATGTAAGTCACTCTGGATAGGAGCATCTGCTAAATGCCAATAATATAATGTAATGCAGCATTTTTACATTATTGACATTTAGCAGATGCTCTCATCCAGAGCAATTTACAGCTTTTTTTTTTAGCAATGGTATCTGTTTATACACCTGGATATTTACTGAGGTAATTGTGGGTTAAGTACCTTGCCCAAGAGTACAGTAGCAGTATCCCAACAGGGAATCGAACCGGCAACTTTTTGGTTAAAAAATCCTGCTCCTTAGCCACTGTGCTACACTGCTACCCACGATGTACTGTATCGTTCACAGTCTGGATATGCCACTGTCGTTGTGTGGTCTTTGAAGTGGCAATTTTGCATGCAATGGATTCAGTAGTAGCTAAAACAGTCGAGCTATACTTGTCTTCTTGAGTGTGGGGATTTGACACGTCTTTAATTGTTTATATCACTGAATATATGCCATTAGGCCATTAATTGCAAAGTAATGACTGGGTACGCGATTATAGGTTGTACAGTAGAGATCTGAAACCTTCAGATCTAATTATATCTCAGCATCTGAAACAGATCCAAATTTCCAAGTATCATATTAGCTTCCTCGGAGAATCTTTGATGTGATTGGGTTAACGATATTGATAGAGTTTTAACTTCCAGATAATAGAGATATGTTCGAGAAAAAAGCAATGCTTGATCATTTAAGTGAAATAAGTAGGAAATCGTAAACAATAAACCATTCATCATACTGCAGAATGTTAACTAACAATGTTGTTCTTTCTAATATCTGAATAGTACTAGAATAGTGTTATTCTAATGTTACTTACCAGCTAAGGCAAATTTGATATAATAATTCTAACTAAGTAGGTATTGTTTGTGTGTGTGTGTGTGTGTGTGTGTGTGTGTGTGTGTGTGAGTAAGTGTAATAATGACCTCCTCATGGTCTCCCCTGTGTTCACCTACACTGGCTGCCCACTGATTCTCCTGTTCTCTCCTCATTCTACTAGGAAGTTGCACATATACCAGTGTAGTTACACTGTAAGTAATTAGGTAACAAGAGTGTAACTGCACTCCATTACACGGTAACTACATTGTAATTGCTATTTATAGGGATCAACATGTTAGTTACGTACCGTGAGTAATTATTTAACAAAATTATGTCTACATGCCATTGCTACATGCCATTGTTTCTTAAAGTGCAACAACACTGGTGTTGTGCACCTTTTCTGACATTACGGTAATTTAAGCAATGAAGGAAAGCCAACAGCACAAACTTCTGTGAGCGTGTGCCAGATCTCTGTACAAAGGTCATCCACATTGTGAGCTTCTTAGCATTTTACCAGATGAGGGTGCTAGACAGATTGCATGCTACACACATTACACATTTCATTACATTACATTACATTACATGCATTTACATTTCCCAACAATATTTCGGTTATTATTCACAGAGCCCACTGTTACATCTTATTTTCATAGTGGCTTTAGAGGAATTTTCTTTTTACTTTCAGTGCTGTTATACTGATTTCTTTTTTAGCTTTAGCTGTTTATTTTGAATGGTGCTGTACTTGGTGTCTAGGCCATTGGGGAGATTTCACCTAAACTCAGGCACAAATGACACATGATTGATTTTGTCCACCTCTCTGCAAATAGCCCAGATGGTGATCTTACAGATGCCTAAAGACCACCACAGTTTAAAACGGTGGAAGGATCTGATAAGATGAATCAATAGCATTCTAAAATCAATATGTGAACCATTGCCTTTCTGCTAAACAACAGGGTCCAAATCACATGACAGGAAAGAGAGTGATGTTTTCTTTTCTTCCTGCTTGTCATTAAAAAAAAAACTACCATGACAAAACTGGAAGTTAGATTTATCAAGGGTCATGTGAAGGCAAAAAAATCATTCCAAGTATTTTTTGAAGGTGAAAAGTTCTCAGAAGACAATTTGGCATGATTTAGGGAAATTCTATGATTTCAGCTTGTAACCTAAAATCAGTAAATGGTATAAAATTATCATTTAAAGAGCCTTCAGAATAATGCAGTGTACTCTCTCCATTTGGCTAGTCATAGATTTCATTTCCTTTTCCTCAAGACTTTCTACACTGGGTGGGCAGGGGGCTGAGTTTTAACGTCTCATTTGTAAAGTAAATGTACACATGAAGCTTAGGGATCATAGTTGTTTTTATGACTGTGTCAAAATACTGTGCAATTACAGAGGTCTGTGGGGAGGAGAGGGGGTGGCAGGATAAAAAAAATACACCCTCCTGGCTGTACTTACAGCAGCACAGAGCCTGAACTATCACAGAGTAATGAAGGCTGAGGTGAAGGGAAGCTCACATTAAATATTAGGGCCTCCTGACAGCAAGAGGCAGCCGTTTAACAAGTAAATGAAAATGTTCCCATCGACCTGCAGAGCTGCAGTTTCGATCTGTTGCCATCATGTCTGAACAGGAGAGGAAAATGTGTTGGGGGACCAAACAGAGCCATCCTGACTCTCTCTCCATCCAGAGATAACTCTGAGACGTACACATCCAGTGTTTCAGGGGGGTCTCTGTAGGACCTCCTGGCTTAACGAACATTGAATTGTTACTAAGAGGTCTGTACATTATATGTTCAGGTAGACCTACTGTATGTTTTCCGACAGTGAATTCCAATTCACAGTACATGTGGTCAGAATTCTGATTCGCAGACAAACAGGCTGGAATGCCAAGATTTCCTCATGCCTGATTTTTCACCAGCACCAGGAAGCCTGGGGTATTCTCAGGGGGAGAAAGGCTGCAATTAAAGCCAGTGACCTTACCATCCTGGCCATCACCCCCCGCCAGCCAGCTGCACTCCGTCAGGAGTTTGTTATGATTACCTGGAGCAACAACATTCAGCCTATCCTTCTCAGCATGATATTATGAAATGTGTGTCCTTTTGTACAGGTAGATGCAGAGATAGATGAGCAGTTTGTATCTTCTTTCAAACAGCAACAAATCATGTCTTACGAGTGGTCTACTAAATTTAAAAATAGTCTTTATTGTGAATTGTGTGGTTTAGAATATCACATATTCTAGTGAGCAGTACACAGATTAAAACACATTGCCCATTTTATATCAAGGGCCTTACAGAGGTTGTACGATATATACTGAGGTTGTACAATATATGTAGACTTAAAATTGTCAGTCAGGTAGTCATAGAGATGGCTTAGAGCTTTGGCATGGTGAAATGGCTGGCCTCACAGAAGCTAGGCTCTGTGCTGTATGCCATGGTGGTTTCAGTTGCAGTCTCATGTCTTTATTCTGCTTCAATTCTAAAGCGTCACAAAGACATGACAAATCGCACAAGACTGATGATATCCTCAGATTATAACTGAAATTATAACAGTTTTCCAGTTTAGCAAATCACTATGACAGATACAGATGTGTGTGAGTGTCAGTTTATGAGAGGGGACATGATTTGTTGCCAAATGTTATGATATTACAGTGACATTTGAGTGTCACTCTACACAAATAGCTTTAGGGAGGGGATGAATGTTTTAGATAAGGATTGCCGTTTAACTGACACTGCTTTGGTCTGTTTGCCATTTACTACGTTGCGTGCGTGGGCTTTGATTTTGGCAGGCTCCTTGCTTTCTTTTGGGAATAAAGATTGATTCTTCCAAACAATGTGCCTCCTCCTGTGTACTTTTTTTTTGTCCAAATGGGCGTATTTCCCTAAAAACCCTACATTTTTGTTTCCCGTTTCATGAAACGTTCATGTTATATGTTGTACTCCAGTGCAAATGTCATGTGTCCCACCGAACAGAGCACACTCCATTGTCTCCCGGGTAACCTTCAAAGTGATAAATGGGATACACAGTGCACCTCCTTCAGCGATAATAAGGCAAACAGCATGGTGTCACATGGAGTAATAGATGCTATCATGTCTTGTCTGTGTTGTCCCTACACAGTGTTGTTAGTTCAGTGTTCACAGACTGCAGGCAAAAGAGGGCCTGCAGTAGGTAATTTAAAGGACACCATGATCCAGTGAGCCCAATAACCACTGTTCTAGCTCAGACTTTGGCCTCTTTTAGATCAATCCAGCACTCCAAATTAATGAGGGTCTCAGAATGAGGTGCCAAGCTGCAACATTTTTATTTGAGCCACAGTTTATGAATGTTAAACCTTTGAGACAGCAGCAGCCTTTTAAAAATGTTTGCATAGAAACCCATCACTGCTAGATTTTTCATAAGCCATTCACAGAGGGAACCCAAGCTACTGTGTGCTTTTTTAGCTGTATGAGGCAGAGGGAACCCAAAATACTGTTTTCTCAGCCATATGATGCAGAGGGAATGCTTACTGTGATGCACAGTGTCACAGCTGCTCATTACTGGATTCTTTCCCTGTTGGCTCAGGTACTCCGAGGAGGACATCAAGCAGAAGGTGGGCACGTTCCGACAGATGCTGATGGAGAAGGAGGGCGTGGTCACCAGGGAAGGCTCCAGCGGGTGGCAGACGTGAGTGAAACACTCACCCTGGCTCCCCCCTCCCGTGCCCTCCCACACAGACACCCTGGTCAGATGTCAAACCTGACTTCCTGGGGGAGGTTAACATTGTAACCTATAGGGACAAATCTCTGGGGCAAACAGTGGAAGGACTCAGTCCCACCTGATGAGGGTGTTTGCTGAAGAGGGAGGGGAACAACAGCTGAGTCAGCACTGTGTTGTAGCCCAAACTGCAAAGAGTAAGAGATAGTAATGAAAACAAAGATATTTGTGAACAACCTTGTCAAAACAATCAGTGCAGATCATACTGAAATATTCACATGGATGAAGAGAGGTGTTTTGCAATTACAGTCTACGATTATGTGCTAATTAATGTCGCAGCTTTCTCTGGCAAAAGGAGACAAAAAAATAGTGTGCGTCCACACCACGCGTTACAGAGTCAACTGCGTTCGTCTTTTTCCCTTTCTCTCCTGAGTCATTGCGGTTCAGACTTAAGGGCAAAGATGCCATCACAACAAGGGGTTGAACAGAGAACAAGAGGAGAGAAGAGTCATTTTTCATGTATCTCAGCTCTCTCCAGCTCTGGTTGTTTCATATAGGAATTGTGAGCATATCGCTATGGAATTCCACCTGCAGGTTAGGGTTTCTACCCAGGCCGTCTTCATAGATCATTCCTTTATGTTTTTTCTTTGTTCATTTTTCATTCATGAACGCTTTCATCATTTTAGCTGAGAGTTGTTATAATGATTTAAGAAGCCAGCCTTGCTTTTTGAACATCAGGGTACTGCATCAAACTCATCAAAGTCAGCAATTTCTCAGAAGAGTAGGAAAAACTAAGTAGGTGTCTTGTATAAGCATTTGAGAAAGGGCAGGGCATCAGTGGGGCACATTTGTATGTGATGTCATGCACGTGTCAGCATCTAGTCACATGACAGCATCCAAGCACTCCATGTGAGCTCTCTGACCTGACCTTTCCATTCACAACCACACTGAGTCATAGAAGATATACAATATACATGTAGATACCTCTGTATAGTGACGCCTCTCCCTCTGATATGACACTTAATATCCAACTAATTACATTATACTGACTGCATGTTTCAAATATTTGTAAAGGTTTTGAAACATGTAACAACAACGTTTACTATATATCTTTCTTTTAGGAGAATGAGGTTGTCAAACTCTACTCACTCCTCTAACAGCTGTAGCTGTCAGAATCATGTTTAAAACTGAATTGTCTTTACAGCAGTGAATTTTCAAATTAAAACAGTGGAGCCTTACCTTGAAATGATTACGAGTTTGAGTCAGGCGTTGGGGTAAAGTGCTGCTGGGAATTACTGAAATGCAGTGAGGTGTGCCCGGGCTGCTGGGAGATAGGGAAGCATTCTGTGGCTCCTCGAATAAAAGGTTCAGAGGGAAAGCTTCACAGAAGCGCTCCCCAACAGAGCGTTGTGATGTCTGCGGTGAATTAATCGCCAGGGGCGCGGACGCCTGGCTGGTCATCAGTGCAGGGGAGTGAAAATCAGGATGAAAGGGTTTTTTTTTTACCCCAACCCCCCCAGGCTAGCCTGCACACCATCAGCGTTTCCCATTGCAGACCCCAGGCCTAAACCAGAGAGGAGTGCGTGAATGCCGTTTATTTCAAAATGCGCTCTCTTTTTGAGGTTATTCTGTCTGTGATAAATCACTTGAGA